>NW_027118013.1:0-153786 GCF_038497935.1 Neoaidaea tothii
AATAATAATAATAATAATAATAATAATAATAATAATAATAATAATAATAATAATAATAATAATAATAATAATAATAATAATAATAATAATAATAACAACAATAATAATAATTGAAAATACTCCTATATCCCATCCAGTTCTGGTATAACCTACCTAGCCGAAGACCTTAAAAACTGAGTAGGAGGTAGTCTTACATATTTTAGCGATCGATATTAACAGGATCTGTCGTAAACATATGTTGTTTCAGTCGGTAGAGTGGAAATAATTCAAGAGTATGCCCGTGGTGCTAGGTTTCTTATCCAATAATGTCGAATCTACAGATGCTTTGTTGAACACATCAGAATTTATAGAGACCACTAGTAAGATGTCCCAAGTTCGTGTTAAAATCCCTTGTAGAGAACAGTGTTGAAACAACGCTAAAGTGACTAAATTCTGCCAGCGGAATCTGTTTTAACAGTACTCTGCGCTATCTTCCTGTAGAGAGTAGCCTTCAGTATACACAAAACCTCTTCCGCGTTTTTGTTTGAAGTCCACAAGAATGCAGTAGTATAGCTACTGATAGCTCGTACTTACGTCTACGCATTATAGCAGCGTGAGCGTCGCCTGGTGCTCTCCTGTCTTTCTCCACATTTCGTTCTACCTTATTGTCGCGAGAGTATCAGCAAGAATAGCAATTAGATCTGTCTGACATTGCTATATGAGACCACATGTGTAGGCTCTTGCAGCTGCGATTATTTAAATAAAATATTTGTTCTGCACCAACACACCAGATATTTTCATCTCTGCTTGGAGCACTCGGACTGGATGCTCTACTTTCGTGAGCACATTATTATTAAAACACTGTTGTTTTGAGCCTACTGAAAACTAACTGCTATATGAGTACACTGATAATAATTATGGCTATCCTATTCGACTGGTCGCCGTGTGATTTGTTTAAAAGAAAGCTGCCAGAATGATTTGTTAGTGGCACCCACACTCGCAAGTGATTATATATGTTGTATTTACCATCGATAAAATCAACTGTGTGCTGGACTGGTGCATCAGATCATGCGTGACTGCATGGTATGTTATATTATCTGCATCTTGTAAATTCATAGTTGCATATGTGTGTGCTTAGGTATAGATACGAGTAGTAGCCAGTCAAGTTCTAATTAATTACTATATTTAATACAGCTCAAACATTCCGGGTGTTGGCATATATATTTTGAGCATATGTGATTTATAGATATATAACACAATATTTTCCTCTGCGTTGTAAATATTTTAAATCTTTTTTATCGCCAAAGGCGCGCGTGTCGGCAGAGGAATTAATATATACTTTTAACACTTTAAATGTACAGTCCATATAATCAAAATCTTTTTATGAAGCTTATAGATTTTTTTCCGATAGGAGTTAGTTTTTCGAGAGAAATGATTTGTTTTGATATTTAAAAAAAATCAAATATTATTTTTGTTGCATTGCGTTTATTTGCTAAATTATTAATTGAATATTTTACATGCATTCTTATCATGTGTCAAATATTTAAATGAATGTAATATCGATATTGTAATGGATCTGAAATTATTAGCTCCGCGAAGACTCATTTATCTCTGCTTTTATTACGCTCTCGGTACAATTCTAAAAATGAATACCTTTGTAGTCGTGAACTCATTGTCTTTAAATTTATCAGTTTATTTACATTCCCATCACGCGTTTGAGAACACGCTGTTGCCAAGTTCGTTGTAGCCGCTCTTTAAAAAGTCGTAACATTGTTAATGATGACGTGTACTAATAGAGGCTTATACACCATATTCAGGTATACAAAATCATTGGACGTGATTTCGAGACGAGCTCCAATTATAGTATATGCGGACAGCTAGCGAGAGATCCTTGTCTTAATTCATTTGCTCTACCACCTCGGCAAATATTTGACGGCAGGGAACCTTGGCCTTGAGTCGTGAGCAAAGCAGGAAGGCACCGCTCAATTTGCGATGGAGACTATATGTTTCCTCAGGAGGGGGTGTGAGTCTCTCGCGTATCATGAGCGGAATAATCTCTCTAACCCGGTCGGTAACAGTTTGATCGGTGAAGTCGTACATTTCTCCAGCGTCGATACCGGTCTTGAAAGGCTCTGCCAAAATCATTATAGAGTCAACGTGCGCATTGAGCATTTTCTAAGTCAGCCGTCCGTTCGTTATCAAGCTTACCGGAGATTCTAATCCAGTAAGGTATCCTAATTTCAGAGAGTACTTCACACATGCATTGCGGTCAGACCTAGCACCAGCTAGTAAGATATTACGGTAGTCTTCGATAAAATCGCTGGAGTATTCACGAGATGCGCCGAAATCCAGGAGTTCAATTTTACCCGTGGTATTATTGTAAAGAAAATTGGTCCAGTTGGGATCGGTCTGCATGTAATGAAACTGCACTATCTCTCTAAGACAAAGCTTGAGAATTTGCGTTGCAATCCAGTCTTTCACATCTTGATCGATGTCAGCTGTAGCAACTGGCGTACCTTCCATATATTGCATCGTCAGAACCTGCTTGCTACTAAGCTCCTGGTAGAGTTTAGGGATGTCGAACACAGAATCTTGGTCCAAGAGCTCGCCAAATTTTTGCAGACATTGTGCTTCTCTGATGTAGTCGCATTCCCACCCAAGCTCCGTTCTTGCGTTTGCTATAGATTTATCAAGATATAATCCTTTCGGTAGCAAGCTGGTCGCTGATAGCAATATCGCGAGGTTGTTCAGGTCAGACTCAATGGAAGATGCCACTCCCGGATATTGAACTTTGACGGCCACTTTGCTACCATCCGACTTCAGAACTCCTTTATGTACTTGTCCAATAGAAGCGGCGGCAATCGGGATATCATCGAATTCTTCGAATTTTGATCGCCAATCTCTTCCTAAATTCCTCTTCATGACGTGATCCAGCTGCTTACGGGGCATGTAATCTGCACAATTTTGTACCCGCATTATAACTTCATGCAATTGAGGGGGGTATGCCTTTGAATCTGATGGCGTTAGTATAATTCGAGTTTGCCGCTTTACCTTGGAAGCTGAGCATCTGCCCGATCTTCAAGGCTGCGCCGCGCATCTTCGATAAACGCTTGACCAGCAAGTCCATATTTTGAGGTGATAAAAGTACTGATCCTTTACTAGAGTCATCGCTTATCCGTCTCAACCCCTCCTGTAAAGCACCGATTCCCAGACCTGCCGCCAGGGTGCCATATTGAAACATCCGCTCTAATCTAGACGACGGAACTGTTGACTCTTTCATAAACTAGCAGTTAATAATCATCATAGAGTGCGTTACCTTCTTCGAGTCATCTTGAAAGGGAGCACTAGCTGAGAACCCGCGGCATACATAGTAGTTAACGCGTTTGAACAGCAGCTTTCGACCTATTGTCTTCGTTTGATAGTTTAAACAGCGAATCGTCTGGCCAATTTAGACAAAACTCTTGAATCTCTTACCTGTATATTGATTGATGACATCCTGCGTAAGAGCTGTTATTTTAGCACGATCACTGCTAACAATCGATCAACTATCGATTCTGGCGGTGCAAAATGAAGAGTGTAAGGCCTCAGTAAATTAGTCGGTGCTCCCAACTTCCAACCCACTTCACTTCGCCTCACATCCCGACTGGCAACCATGCGAGCTCTAAGTATATTGTGGCTACCATTTTTGGCCTCGTCTGTGGCTGCGACAGAGAAAACTGAAGGTCTTCTTCTCAACGATCTCTTCGGATTTATTCAGCATCGTCTATCCTGGGGGACAATACTTGAATCAGATGTCGACGGCACGCTGACTTTAAACGGCACTCAATCACTCACGCTATCACCGGGTGATCATAGTCTGTGGAAATTGTCGCTGATGGACTCAGAAAAGACAGCCGACGAATTGTTTTATGTATCTGTCAGTACATGTGCTCAGCCTATTGCCGTTGCCTCTGAGGTTTCGTTGCAGGACTACAAACAAGATCTGCCCTTACAGGTCTATATAGTAAACGATCCGTCGGAGCTATCCAATTTAGCCGAATCAGAATCTCCCGTACCGCGTTCAACTATCTTATCGGATTTTGGATTAGCGGTCGGTAACATTTCGGCATACAGTGATGTCTACGTTGCAGTGTACGCACCAAACATTGACGATACAAAATGGTATGGATCTTGGTCTGCCGTCATCTCTATCTCTCAGAAAAGCTCCACAGTTTCCTATATAGAGGCGCCGTTCATGTTATCCGATACCGACTCCAAATCAGCAGTATTCACCGTTCAAGACAAAGCGGCAATAGACAGCAACACCACATCATACGTGTATACGTATGACGATCCAAGCTTAGACTCTTTACAAAAATCTTATTGTGCTTTGAGTACTAGCACGAATGCTGTTTCAACTGCTCTCGACCAGTTTGTGCAAGTCCAAAATACGACCTATTTTGAAATATCTGACCTGGATCCAAGTGCTACGTACACTATCTATACAGTGACTTCGATGAACAATACAAAGACGATATCAACCGGGGTACAGTTCACTACAAAGTCAAGTATGTCACTCTACATGACAAAATGCTGATATTAGATTCCAACTGTGAGCTTATATATGGGCTGGATTTTTGCAGCGAGGTAGCATACAGCGTTCCAGCAAACACATCCTTATTTAACCGTACGCAATTGGGACGTTGGTACGACAATCAAGCTAAAAGTGTGTATCAAAATTTCATTTACTCCCTCCAAATGATACCCTGCAATGTTAATGAGGATTCGAGATATACAATCTTAAGAACATGTGACGATTGCAGCTCATCATATAAGCAATGGCTATGCGCAACAACAATACCAAGATGTGGGGATGAGGGGCCGAATTCGATGTATCTTAAAGAGAGAGTTCCGAGTACATCACGAAACACTGCGATTGACGAAATTCTTTCTCCAGGAAACTACAGCGAGCTACTCCCTTGCAGTGACATGTGCTTCCGGATTATGAGAGACTGTCATAGCAACTTAGGTTTTTCGTGCCCGGAGTCTGGTCGTGGCCTAGAAGACTCTTACGGAGTATTTTCTACGAATCCCGAAAATTATACATGTAATTTTTTGGGTTCGCGGAGTAGTTACTATATCAGCAGTGTATCCGAGGTTTCGGTAAACAAATTTTTGGTCCTGTCATCACTTATGACGAGCTTCTTGTTGTTCTAGGCATATTTATATTGGCGCAATTGGATTTTTTGATTTAGTTCTTATGAGCTCAAAGGAGAATACTTATATTAACCGAGAGACGATTGTCTCGAAGTAAGACTAGTTTACATATTTAAAAGACTTCAAAGACTGGCTATGAGCTATCTGATCGCCAGTTTCATCACGGTCAATATTCTCATTTGACAGACTACTCAGCCTCTGTAATAGTAGTGCAAGCGATACTCGGTCAACTTGCGATTTTTCCAGTTGCTGCGAAGCAACAAATTTTTTGGAGATACGTATCAGCCTTTCAGTAGGGTGTAATTGCTTTTTTAGAAGGTCTGCAATGTCCACTACAAACCCTAGCGCTGATTCATCAGTCTGCAACGCGGCATCTATCTTTCGCGAAAAATCCCAGGCAATATGTTCTGTTTCTTTGCTCCGTAAAAGATGATTTAAAGAATTTGCGACGAGCTTCTCTCTGCTGGTAAAACATGACTTAATAGTACTGCCAAGTTGATTGACCGCTACCAACGTCGACTTGTCTTTGAGCATAAACAAAGCGACCCATAGCTGCCGTAGACCTTTAGAAACGTTTTCCACCAGTACACAATCTGAATATTCAACGATCGCTTGCCATTTAGTGAGTGCGGCTCGCACCTTTGAGCCATGATTGAGTTTGAGCATGGCGTGCCACATATAACGCATTGAAGATGGCAGCAAAGTTCCTTTCTCCATGGCATCTACCCAGTAGTCGGAAAACCGGACTGTGACAATCTCGTCGAACTTTTTCTTGTTGCCCATGGATAAATACTTCTTCGCAAGCAGGAGAGTAAACTTATTGAAATCGCCTTCCGACCAGTGAAGAAAGTTCCCCCCTGTGCAAACTCTGGTCCAAATGTAATCGAGATTCTTGACGAGCTCTGGTTTCCGAATAATTGTACACGCCACTTGAGGCGTTAATTTTGATCGAAAATACAGGTAGTCGAATAAATCAATCAACTCTGACTCTGTCCGACAGCAGTTAATGTGGAAATAAAGTCTGTCTTTCAAAGATTTTTTCTTATCGTTGCTGGAGCCCTCGCTCGTGTAATGTTTACCGTTGTGTAGCATCATAGTTAGCCCCGATATCAAGCTGTCGTAATGCGCGTCGACCGGGAAGCCATTATGAGATTTCGACAGATGGTCCCGAAAAGACTTGCTGAGGACCTCCAGTAATTTCTTCTCCTCTGGCCGAGTCAACGGTATTGGTACATGAAAAGCAGTCTTCTTTGAGGAAAATGTTTTTTTACAAGCATTTTCTCCGAGGCGACGTCTACTCATCGAAAACAATGCTCTTAAAGGTGCGAAGTCCATTGTGGCGACCATACAAATGAAAAGGTGCTCAAACGCAAACGGAAAATCACCAAACGAATTTACATCATCACAGTCAGGGTAATTGAGCTTCGAAGCTCAATTGACATGACATTTACACTGTTATGAAATTATAGTTTCTGATGTAAACATTCAGGGGAAGCCACACCCGGTCGATCCATCGTAAGGCTACCCCTGTGCCGCTGACTTACGCCAATACTGAATTTTTGTTCACGCTCGGCATAAACAAATTAACCGATATCAGAATATCTCTCTTTCAAACCATTTAGATTTACTGCAAATCTCAGGCTAGTTTGCGGAGTGTCGAAGATGTCATCGGCAGGGACGCCTGCATGGATTGCAACACAGCATAAGGCATTCATACGCTGGACTAACTCACACCTTGAAGCCAGGAACATCGATCCGGTAAAAAGCCTGAAAACGGATTTTTGTGACGGTGTCAAGCTCATACAGCTCTTAGAGATAATTGGAAATGAGAGTCTAGGACGGTATGTCGTTCGTCCTAAGCTGCGGGTGCAGAAGGCAGAGAACATGAATACTGCGCTGGATTTTATCCGTCGACGAGGTATACAGCTGTACAATATTGGCGCAGAAGACATCATGGACGGTAATGTTAAACTCATTCTTGGTTTACTATGGACTCTTATCCTTCGTTTCACGATTGATGAAATCAAGTAGGTTCACTGTGTCTTCACAAACTAACCTCACAGTGCTGAAGGATTCACAGCCAAGGAAGGCCTTTTACTCTGGTGTCAAAGGAAGACTGCTTTATATGATGATGTCAATATCGTTGACTTCACGTCGAGTTGGAATAATGGCCTTGCATTGTAAGTGTCTGCACGAGATAGTTGGCTGACAGGTGAAGTTGTGCTCTGCTTGATAGACATCGACCCGATTTGATAGACTATGATACATTGGACAAGACAGATCATAAAGGCAATGTTGCCTTAGCTCTAAAAATTGCCTCAGAGCATGTCGGTATCCCAGTATGTTGCTGAGTAGCACATCTAACAGTAGCAACTCTTGGATGTCGAAGACGTTTGCGTCCCGAAGCCTGACGAAAGATCAATAATGACCTATGTTGCGTACTGGTTCCATGCATTCTCAGCAATGGGTGAGTTTTCAAAATTGGAAATACTGACATGGTAAGACAAAATTGAAACCGCAGGACGACGTGTGGAGAAATTCGTTGAAGTAATAACTTCCGCCTACGATATGGAGACTTCTTATGAAAAGCGTATCAAAGCTTTGATAGATGCAATCAAAAGACAGATCCAGCAATGGGAGAGCACCGAATTTTCAGGAACATATCTGGACGCAAAGGAGAAACGCCAGACATTTTTTGCATATAAAGCCGGCGCGAAGAGAAATTGGACGGCAGAGAAAACTGACATCGCGTCCATGCTGGGAAATATCAAAACAAAGCTAGCTACATATCATTTACGCGACTACAATCCACCAGAGGGTCTTCGCCTGGTTGACTTAGATGCATACTGGAAGCAATTACTCGCTGCCGAGGGAATTCAATCAAAGCGCATAAACGATGCAATTAGAGAGTAAGCTACACTTTCAGCATAGCTAACCGTACAGTATTAAGTTGCGACTACGACGCACTTTCGCTGATACAGCCAATGATCTCTCGGAAAAGCTGAGCTCGCTGTCCCTCACTGTGGCCAGTTTGGATGGCGAATTGCACGAACAACTTGACCGAGTTAAAAACGCCGAGAAACACTTAGAGACATCAAGAAACCTTGTGGACCTTTTGAAGAAATTGGAAGAGGACTGCAACGAAGCCAACATAGAAGAGAACGATTACACTGTTTTTTCCTACGATGATCTCAACTACGAATATGGTCTGACAAGAGATGTACTGACTAAAAAGCTGGCCTTCATCGAAAATCAAATTGTTGCTCGTAGCATGACCAACCTCACGCCGATACAATTGGAGGAATTTGAATCTGTGTTTCGGCATTTTGACAGAGGAGAGTCGAACTCTCTGCAGGAACCGGAGTTTTCAGCTGCGCTGGCAAGTCTGGGACTAGTTTTCTCGGGAGATGAAATGCACGACATATTTGATGAGGTCAGAGAGGGAAATTCTGCTGTTTCCTTTGAGCAGTTTATCCACTTTATGGTGGATATGACAGAAGATCAAAACACAGCGGAGCAGGTGTTTCAGTCTTTCATGGAAATCGCAGATGGGAAGGTAAGCTGAAACTTGAGTTTAAGAAGCAACTAACATTGGTAGCCTTACCTCACTGAAATCGATCTACGTCAGTCTCTTGTGTCAGAGACTATGATTGATGAGCTCAGCAAAATCATGCCTAGAGCAGCTGACAGTGATGGTCTTGATTATGTGAAATATATGGAGAAACTTTGCTTGAACGAATAGCCGTGTCTGATTAGGATTTTGGATTTACTGCCAGCAGTAGTAAATAAGGAAATCTATAGCAACGTAATAATAATATTCATTCTTTATCTCATTGATGGCCTGATCGCTATGGGCCATTCAGAACAGCTCGCGCAGCCATGTAAATGAATCATGGATAGATAGGCAATTCGCCGTCGATGTAATCTTAGTTTCAAAGAGTTAATAAGACCCTTCCAGACCTACGAGACATTCCGACATTAGCGAGAGCCATGCTAGTTTCAGGCGTAGACGACCGCAGATAATCTATCTATTGCTGCTGAACCGTAGTGGCTTACTCATAGTACTTGCAGATAAGAATATGCATAGTAGTCCCACTATTGGTCCCAACGCCACTTCCGCGCCTATTACGCCACATTGTTTGGCGGTGTACCCTCTTTGTGAAGACAAGCAATGTAGGGTGACACATGTGGCTCAGTTGGTCACTCGGTAACGCCACAACAAGACGTACTAGAAGCCTGTTTATTTTCGTAGCTTCCTAAACGGGATATACAGTCCGTGATTTCACCCAATCACACATCGAGTATTAACTAGGATCATTTTCTTCGTGTGGCTAGTGAATTTTACTGGACGTACGCCGGATTGTCCTAAACCTGTACACACATTAGTCGAGTCAATTTTCTTCGTTGCCGTGCTCCACTATACATTTAACTCGACCCCGAAAATACTTTTTAATAATCAAAATTTCCTCCTTTTTCTTATTATACAGCTACACAGTCATTATAGACAGGTAGTTTGTTCTCTGGGATCCGCCCGCCGTTTAATAAGATAATCAATTCGTTATGGAGGTCTTGGCTAGACAGTCCAGGGCTTTCTGTCCGTTCCTGAAGACTACTTCTCCAGCGACTCTGCGCACCCTGTCGAAGTCTGGTAAGACCGATGGCTCCAGACTTCAGGCTATAGCCAGAGATTGCCCTGTGATGGGGACTGCTATGGCTGTGCAGTCTGCTAGATCTTACGCGACAAGTACGAAGCCTACTCTTTTCAAGAACTCGCAGGACAAGAAGGCGAGCATCCCTAGTCTTGAGTCTGTCCATGCTCAGGCCGGAGTTTTTGATGTTTCCAAAGGTACGTTTTGATGCAATGATGTAATCTGACGACCAGGTATTTGTCCTCATGGAAAGGCCGCTATGAAGGCTGCGGAACAGTCCACGAAGCCAAATGTCGAGGTTACGAATGACTATCCGAAGAAGTTCGATTACGAAAGCTTCTACCTTTCAGAGCTCGAAAAGAAGCACAACGACAAGTCTTACAGATATTTCAATAATATCAACAGACTTGCAAAGGAGTTTCCTAAAGCTCATATGAGCAAGGAAGAGGAGAGAGTCACTGTTTGGTGTTCTAACGACTATCTCGGAATGGGTCGGAACCCCCATGTCTTAAAGAGCATGCACAATACTCTTGATCGCTACGGTGCTGGTGCTGGTGGAACTCGCAATATTGCTGGCCACAACAAGCATGCTATGGAACTGGAGGACACTCTTGCTAAACTACACCGTAAAGATGGTGCACTTGTTTTTTCCTCCTGTTACGTTGCGAATGACGCAACTCTGTCAACTCTCGCTTCGAAGCTCCCAAACTGTGTTATTTTGTCGGACGCCTCAAACCACGCCTCCATGATCCAAGGTATTCGCCATTCTGGAGCAAAGAAAATGGTTTTCAAGCACAACGACCTCATTGACTTGGAGAAGAAATTGAAAACTATCCCGGTTGAGACTCCGAAGATCATCGCTTTTGAGTCCGTTTACTCTATGTGTGGTTCAGTGGCCCCTATCGAGGCCATTTGTGATCTTGCCGATAAATACGGTGCCATTACATTTCTCGATGAAGTTCATGCAGTCGGAATGTATGGTCCGACTGGTGCTGGCGTCGCTGAGCATCTTGATTTCGAAGCCCAAGCGAAGAACATTGTCAGTGACCGTCACATTGCTGCCAGAATTGACATTATCACGGGTACACTTGGAAAGGCTTATGGCTGTGTTGGTGGTTACATCGCCGGCTCTAAGTACTTCGTTGATATGATCCGTTCTTTGGCTCCTGGTTTTATTTTCACCACGACTCTTCCTCCCGCAGTTATGTCCGGTGCGCGCACCGCCATCGAATATCAAATGAAGCACAACGAGGACCGCATTGCGCAGCAAACGAACACCAGATATGTGAAATCTAGATTGGCTGAAGTTGGTATTCCCGTTGTTCCGAACCCAAGTCATATCGTTCCTGTTTTGGTTGGAGACGCCGCTGTTGCAAAGCTTGCCTCGGACCTACTTCTTGAGAAGCATGATATTTATGTTCAGGCCATCAATTATCCTACCGTTCCCGTTGGTGAAGAGAGACTTCGCATCACCCCTACTCCGGGCCATGGCAAGGAACTCAGTGACAAGCTTGTAGGTGCTCTCGAAAGTGTTTGGGAGGAGCTCCATATCAAGAGAATCAGTGACTGGGAAGCTCTCGGTGGTCTTGCTGGCGTTGGTCAGAAAGATTCTTCTGAGGTCTTGCCCATTTGGACTGACGCGCAACTGAACATCGAGGATAGTACGGAGACGCCATCGGCGACCTTCACATCTGATGTTATTAATGATAATACTGCTGAAGCTTCTGCTTAAATACAGAAACTCGTCAGTCATTGGTTTAAGTAATACTGTATGCAGCGGTAGATTTTATATATAACTTCAGATTGTAGTGTTGAGATTGGTGTGAAATAAATTATTTCTTCTTCAGTGTGCCATTGACTTTCTTCCACATAATGTTGTTTGATTCACAGTAAGCTATCCATTTTTTAATTATGGTTGATACGAACTCTAGATATATACTTGGTATTGCAAACCATTCTAGATGTTCTCTGCCACAGGAGCATATGTTCGCGCCAGTGCCCCAAAGTCTAAGGTTTTCAGCAGAAGAAGGAAATAGCGCCCTCAGTTCAAGATGAATCAGTCTCTCCACTGTTGCAATATACGGGCATGGTTCCGTGTCTTTGCCAGAAGAATGCATTTTGTGTAGGGTTGATCCATATGTTGATATCAGCCTTGTGTGTTGTTTACACTGTTGGGTCCATTCTTTCATTCTCCTTCCGACATCTTTACTCCTGCCAATTTTCAAAAAGCTAAGTTTCCCACTCAATCGGTTGTCGAGCAGTACCTTAGACCTTGCTGCTCCATCAAGTAGCAGTTCGTAAATGTAGAGATATCCTGACTCTACATTAGGGCTTTTGGTACTTAGTAACACATCTCGCAAAATATGTGTATTTTTGAAGTACAGTTCTCTCGAAACGAAGCACTTCCCTTCGATATTGTCTGAGAAAGTACCTTGCGAGCTTTCTCGTGTATTTATTGCTGCTAGCTCAGATGGCGATTGGGGTTTCGTATCGTTCCTATATTCGCTTATAGGCCTGCATTCTTTTATTTCAGGGACGTGCAAATCACTACATTTGTTGTGACTAACACTCGACCTTATCTTCCCGTCGGGCATATCCTTTTTGCCAGTTACGCTCGCGTTGATAGACTTAGGTATGGACGCTTGTTTTGATCCGTGCGATACATGCTGAGACTTATTGTATTTAGCTGACATATCTATGCGGTCCTGCTTTGATTCGTAATTTGAATGGTCGTATGAGCAACACAAAATCATTATCAGTAGCTGCTCAAAGATGGATCGATTAGATGGTCTGCTGTCTGGAGATAGGCATGAATCGTGAACATTTGCTGCGGTAGATACTTCGGAAACCTCTCGAGTTGACTGAAAAACGTGGTGATGACAGAAACCCCCTTCGTCTCTGACTTTTATCTTGCACTTTTTACCGGCTTTTGTAAGACCAGAGCAGTAATTCGTCATTGTATATACATGATCTCTGGTAGTCAAATTGAGTTCAATGGTAGCTGGGAGAATACGAGTGGGAGCGGTATTGGCCAATGCAAATAATGAATGACACTATTGGTCTACGGTGTGGAGTTCCCGAGAATAGCATTTACATTTTTGTACTCCTAATTGCAATCGAATTTGAACTTGTTTCTCAAGATGCCAGTCGAGTACCGTAATATGGGCCGTTCCGGCTTGAAGGTTTCGGTCCCAATTTTAGGCATGATGTCGATGGGCGGTAAGTTATAAGCAAAATATGTTCTGAACAAAGATTCCAAATGGGAACCCTGGGTCCTGGATTCGGAGGATGCACTTCCAATTCTCAAGAGAGCCTATGATCTTGGTGTCACGACGGTAAGTGTCTTCCAAGTTTTAAAGAGCGTATTGACTTTAAAGTGGGATACTGCTAATGCCTATTCAAATGGTAAATCTGAAGTCCTCATCAAAGAGGCCATGGAAACCTATAACATACCTCGAGACGAGCTTGTGATTATGACCAAGGTATACTACGCTGTACCGAAAGAAAATATGGGAGACTCATTTCTTGTCGATCTGCGACAAGACCCTAAATATGTCAATCAATTCGGACTTTCTCGCGGCGCAATTTTTAAACAGGTTGACGCGTGCCTGCAGAGGCTGGGGACCGATTACATTGATTTGTTGCAGATACACAGATACGATAAGGCAATTGATCCCGAGGAAGTGATGGAGGCTCTGCACGATATTGTTAAGTCTGGCAAGGTTCGATACATAGGAGCTTCTAGCATGTGGCTCTATGAATTTGCTCGTCTTCAACATGTAGCTGAGCTTCGTGGCTGGACAACGTTTATATCTATGCAGAACATCTACAATCTTATCTACAGAGAAGAGGAGAGAGAAATGATCCCATTTTGTAAACTCAAGGGAATAGGAATTATGCCGTGGAGCCCATTGCACCAAGGCATCTTAGCAAGACCGCTTGCTGCGGATGTTTCAAGCAATAGGAAAGAAACAGGAACAGGTGTTTTCACTCAGCAAGCGCTTCAGCTGTCAAGTGCTGAAACAGTACGTCGATTGGAAGAGATATCATTGAAGCGGGGCTGGTCGATGGCACAGACAGCGCTAATTTGGCTTACTGGAAAGGTCGTCTCACCTGTTGTTGGTATCAACAGCATTAAGAGATTGGAGGAAGCAGTGGAAATCAACGGACTTGCGCTTTCGGTAGAAGAAAATAACTATCTTGAGGAGCCTTATGCACCGCAGCCGGTCTTCGGACATTTTTAGTCATCTTGCTCTTAGATTTAGTGTATGTGTCATTGCACCGACAAAGCACGCCATAGTACAAAACGAACTTTGGTATAGATTTCTCAGATCATGTACACAATGAAATTGTGAGAGTACGACTCAAAATGATGCAATTTAATATCAACTAAGCGAGCTGAGCACGGCCATTTGCCTAGAAATTAGTTTTACCTATAAGCGATAAACGTTAGACGTCAGTGTATGCGATGATCATCTCTACCATGTAGTTGTGTTTATTATATATGCATAACGGTAAAATTCTATAAACCTCCAATCTATATCTATATGCAACCAATAAATGCTCGCTCTTCGTGCCAGATACAAAAAAATGCAAGTGATTACATAACAGTCTTACTATACGGATTCTTACTGCGAAGGGTTGATCCGAATCTGTAGAAAATATAAGGGATAGGTACCATTCCGAGACCGACGAATGCGATGATGCTGGATCCCCACGGTACTCCAACGTTGTCGAACATTATGGTACCAAAGAGAGGAAATGCGGCAGCCATACAAGAGCGCAGAAAGGTAGTTGCCGCAATGGCAGAAGCAGCATATCTAGGAAACGAGTCTACTAAATAATTAATGCAGCCTTGAAACACCGTTAGAAAGCCCGCCGCAGTGAATATCAGTCCAATTATAGGCGCGATCCAAGGATATTGAGGATGAGATGTCCATCCAAAAATGAGCATCCCAATGGGTAACAAAAAGCATCCCACTTTCACTATAGGTCAGTTTTCCGCCATTTAATCCCTCGTACTTGCAACCAGTCTTTCTTCGGGAATTATGGTGGAGGGATCTTTGATGAGCATAGCAGTGTACTTGCGGCCAAGTAACACATTCAACACGCCTCCGACGACAACCCCAATGAATATTGCGGCGTTCGGTAGAGTAGCCGTCAACTGATCCCAACCTCTAACCTAATTGTGAGCTTCAGACCCTTCAGTGCAATATACCTTGTTAAATTCGACTGGAACAGCAGTTACAGCAAGATAAAGAATACCGAAAACAAAGCTGCCATACGTAGACATTGCCGTCACAATGGGCGTTGCAAGTAGAGCAAAAGGTCGAACAAAATGCTTTGTGATTAATTCCTTGACAGAGAACTCGATTTCGTCTTGCTTAGCATGATAGGCCCAGTTTCCAGTTTGAAAACGCATCTTCTTAGCCTTCTGTGCCAGTAAAACGGGATGGTAAGTCTCAGGTATGAAAATAAAAGCTATTGATCCTACGACGAAAGTGTAGATAGCTGTGAAATACTGGGTCCATCTCCATGCATCACTACCTGTTGTTCGAAGAGCGGCACCAATAATAGGTGCCAAAGGTGGTGCACCTGTCACGACGAACGCGTAACACACCAAAGCGTGGGCTCTTACGGCTGGCGCCCATATGTCTCCGAGAACACCACCAGTGTTCGCAATCGGGGCTCCTCCAAACATGCCTTGGAAAAATCGCATGATCATGATTGTCTGAAAATTATCTGCAGTAGCTCCACCCAATGCGAATATGCCTGATATGAAAAAAGGAATTAAGACGCCGACTTTGCGACCATAAAGCTCAGAGACAGGAGCGAAAAACATCGGCCCAAACCCCACACCTATAAGAAAGAGCGAGATCCCCAAAGTCGAAACTTCATCCGAGACATCGAACTGGTCAGATATCTGGGTCCTCACAGGACCATATATAGAGCTTGCCGATTGCGGACCGAAAGTGCAAAGCGCATATAGGAACGTGGTCAGTACCTTTTTCTTGAACGACCAATTAAGAGGTTTGAATGGATCAAGAGAGCCTTCAAAGTCAACCAGAAATTGATCCTTGTTGTGTAGATCTAGCTCTATGATATAGTCATCCTCTCTTTTGTTGTCCATATTCTCATCGTCAGTGTCAGGCTGACTACATGCTAATATTGTAACGTCGAGAACACTCTTAGTCAAATCATTCTCCTCACGTTCGCTCTTTTCACGCGCTTGAATGTCTTGAGAAAACATAGCAGATAGTAACACCTTCAATTACTTTTCATGTTACGCCTTGAGCTTAATCAGAGACAGTCACTTAATTATTATCTGGGTAAAGACCTCAATAGGAAACTGTCGATTATGGCGAAAAAATCGGCAAGCTCAATGATCAAGCGTTTGGCGGGCACTGTTTATTACTGAAGCGTTGCATATCACTCCGGCGTTCGTTGAAGACTATATATATGGCTCACGAAGGTATGAGTTACTTGGCACAATCAAACATAGATATGGGGCACGATAAGGACTTGTGCGGGCCGAAACAGAGATCCACATTGAAATGACTGACAAGTTATATGGTTAGGAGCTCTTCCGAGTTATTTTTATTAGCAACCCTAGTCAGGCCCAAGATAGCAATGAGTATATAGGTTGCACGCGATCTACGTTTAAAATGTGCTCCCTGCCCTTAATCCTTGCTTGTTACAATAGGTCGAGGAATCTACAGTTGCTGTTGTAATTATGAGTAAACTTATAGCTAGTGGAGTGTTGTGTTAACATTGAATTAGCCCGTATAAGCTTTGGCATCAATCGCATCGGCAATCCAGTGCCTAAGCTAAATTGCTTTAATATTATGAGGGCTAGGGTAGTATATTCTCATGTCTCAACGTTCCAGTCACTCGCGCTAGTACACGCCAACTATCCGATCCCAACTGCCACTGAAAGTTTCTTTCTCGGCTTTCCCGCGCTGTTTTCCGGTGTTCGGCCGTCTAAGCTTTTTGTTTTCCGCTGCTACCATACTAGTCTACAAAGTGAAATCGTCTTGTCCTCTAACATAACTTCGACGCAGCCAAAAAAGAGTAGAAAAGAAAACAAGAGAGAATAGAGTGTAGTGAGGAGACAAGAGCGTCTCTTTAGAATCCAATGAATAGCTGTACGGAGGTCAGACGAGACGGTTGACACTAGATTGAAGTCCCAATTTTCGAGAAGCTGATGGCTCATCCGAGGTGTAAAAACTTAAATAATTTTTTTTCCGACATCTTATATACACACTTTGGGCAACATTTCTAGCATCGGCTAACCGGCATTTATATACCGCGCGGTCGCAACATCTGATCAGAATGAATTTCCTATGTCGAACGATACTCTAAACATATATTTCCGTTCAGACAATGGCTGTTCAACGGGACGAGATTTCACCAAGTGAAAGCAAAGATGATTTGGCTGATACTGAAGCGAATCTGCAGAGCTCACCAGATCAATGTGGTTCTACAACATCTATAAATCGGGATCAAGAGAAGCCGAGTTTTATCGTGAACTGGGACGGTCAAGATGATCCGGTATGTCCACTCAACTGGCCCTTCAAAAAGAAGGCATACACCACCATGGTATACGCTTTCTGTACTTTCGGCCCGCAATATTCATCTTCTGTATTTGGAGAGGCCTCTACAGATGTCATGAGGGTATTTGGTGTCTCATACGAAGTTTCAGTGATTGCAATTACGTTGTTCCTACTAGGGTGAGTTAGCCATTAGCAGCTTATAATAACCTCATCAGTGTCGGCTTGGGACCTATGCTCTTCGCACCAGTTTCAGAGGTGTTTGGTAGGAAAATCGGCGTTCTAATCCCATTTTTTATATCCGCTTTTTTTGCATTCGGTTGTGGCGCCGCTCTGAACGTCGAGACTGTAATGTTGATGAGGTTTTTTCAGGGTCTATTTGGGGGCGCTCCGGTGTCAAACTCGGGAGGTGTTTTAGGTGATATTTGGAGTCCAGATGCTAGAGCAATTGCTCTTGTGGCATATGCGTTTGTGGTTGCATGTGGCCCGACCGTTTCGCCGATAATAGGAGCAGCTCTTACTTCATCAGGGCCCGAAGGTTGGAGATGGACGAGTTATTTGATGGGTATTTACACTATAGTCATGACATTTGTTGCAGTTTTTACAGTAGATGAAACGTACCATCCTGTGATACTGACACGGAAGGCGCAAAAGCTTCGAAAAACTACCGGCAATTGGCAATATCATTCAGAGCACGAAGAACAAGAATTCACATTTACGGAAATTTCTAAAAAGCATTTAATAAGGCCTTTCCGTATGTTGTTTACACCCATAGTAGCTGCTATCTGCGGATATGGCAGTTTCTGTTTCGGAATTCTCTACCTATCAGTCACGGCAGTTCCAATTGTATTTTCCGAAGAGAGAGGATGGGGCAGAGTTCCAGCAGCTTTACCTTCAAGCGCTATGGCGATAGGGATCATGATTGGAGGAGGAATGAACATCATGGCATCGAGAAGATATAGTCGCATTCTAAAATCTCGTGGAGGCAAGGCGCTACCTGAAGAAAGACTTGTCGTCATGCGCATTGGATGTTTTTTATTACCGATAGGCTTGTTCATATTTGGGTGGACGTCGTCTTCGAAATTCCCCTGGATCGCGCCGTGTATCGGATTAGCACTGCTCTCCTGCGGATTCTTCACGATCTTTCAGGGTTGCCTAAATTATTTGGTCGACGCCTTCTTGAAATACAGTGCATCCGCAATCGCAGCCACCACTTTCACGCGATCTGTTCTCGCCGCGGCATTCCCGCTGTTCGGGAGAATCATGTTTCACAACCTCACGGTAGCTTGGGGAGCCAGCTTACTCGGTTTCGTTGCTATTGCAATGATACCAATTCCATTTATTTATTACAGATACGGCGAATATTTAAGATCCAAAAATTCTTACACAGCTCAATTTGTTTAATGACACATTGAGGCGGCAAGCGGTCGGTTTCACACCTATATCTTACAGAGCATTATAATAATTTCAAGATGACTAAATGGTCAACAGCTGTATATAGAGACAAAAGCTGGTCCAAAACTACGAAATAGGTATTGGGTGCTTACCAGGCTTTAGACGAATGCAATAGATTTTTTGAAGTACAAAAACTAATGATAACTACAATCAGTTATCGCAAATTGTGTTAAGATATTTCCCTGAACCCCAATAGATTATAAAAATAGGCGAAACAGCAAAAAAAGAGCAAAACTGTTTTTAGGCGGCACCAGCACCGAGAACAGGCTCAGCCTGCTTAGTCACCTGATTGCCAGCGCGAATAATGCTAACATTGTTCGAGTCTGACACAATATTCACATCCTTGTTCTCTCTTTGAGCCTGCTTCCAAACTTCAACTTCGCATCCACCTCTGATCACACCAACACGCATAGTTGCCAGTAAGTTGTGAGCAGCGTTCGAATGCTCGTAAACACCACCATTGAACACGGCAGTCGCATCCTTTCCGATACCAGAAGAGATCAGAGCTTTTCCACCAGGGTGTTGCTCAATGAAGTTTGTGACATCATGAACAACACCAGCAATCAGAACCAATGATCGGCTCTTGGACTGTTCCTGGAAGTCCTCAAACTCCATCACCGGCAGCTGCTCAAGAGGCACACCCCAGTTAAGCTTGGCGCGCCATCTGTCAAGCTTCTTCTGGCGTTGCTGGACCAGGCCCTGCTCAATGGCATTCTGGGAAAACGTCTTCAAATCCCATGCCAGACCAAGCTGCTTCATGGTCCAGATGATCCATTTAGTAGGGTCGTACTGGTACCAGCGAATGGCATTTCTGTAGTCCGATGGGAACTCGTGGTGGAAATTGTGGTAACCCTCTCCGAATGTAACAAGGGCAGTAATGAAGTGATTTCTAGGAGAGCGGCGATCATCGAAAGGCTGGTCACCAATCCAGTGAGCCAAAGAATTAACGCAGAAAGTAGCGTGGTGGACAACAGTCAGTCTGACAACGCCAGCGAACACGAGGCCTCCCTTCCAGTCACCCCATCCCAGGCCAGCGACCGCCATAGGAAAAATGAACGCCATAATAAGAAGGACCCAGACATAGTACTTGTGCTGGAAACGGACGATAGGGTCGGCATCGAGATCAGAGATGTCAGTGCGACCCTTAAGTTTGGGGTTGGACTTGATCACCATCCAACCAATGTGAGAATACAAAAGACCCTTACGGACGTTGTAAGGGTCTTTTGACGTGTCAGTAAAGCGATGGTGTGTTCTATGACCACTTGACCACCATCTAATCGAGCCCTCAACGGCACCGCCACCAAAAGCGGCGAAAAAAAGACGGACAGGCAAGCTACCGTTGTACGCACGATGGGCATACATTCTGTGATACCCGGCTGTTATGCTGATACCAGTGAAAACATAGTAGATGAAAGCCCAGACAGCCGTCTTGAACTGTAGAGGAGTAAACACGGCCGCTGTACATCCTGTCACTGGAATTATAATAATCAAAGTGACATTGAGCCAGTTGATGTGGTTGTGCCAATTGGTCAGGGTCCAAGGCTGATCGGAGATGTGAACAAAAACCGGTTTAACGTCTGATTCTATGCTGCGGCTGGGTGAGACTGACTTCGCGGTGCCAGCCTTTCGTGACCGCACATCTGACGACGTCGCAGAAGATTGTGTCTGCTGAGCTGTGACTTCCGCTCCCATTTCGTCAACGATAAAATACGAGTGGGTAGAGATTTTATTTTCAATATAGGTTGTGCTTCCATATTTATATTCTACGATATCTCGTCTCAGTACCGTCGACTTGCGTTTTTCGAATTCGCCTTCGTATCGACGACTCGATGCAAATTCCAAATTCTAAACTCCCCAACAAATACTATTGTCCCAAAAGGCATTTCTGCGAACTAAACATCACAATTCATCTGATTTATGCCGTATATGAGACAATGTTTACGGTAACAGAGTAAACTATATACGTTTCGACAGGGTGCTCTTGCATTAGGTATCACTACCAGCATATAAAAAATTGGTACCTGATGTTACCGCCGGGAAAGCACCGACACCCGACGAGTCTAAATACCGCCACTCTGAATATCACTTTATACTAACTGTATAATCTTCTGGGGTATAGTAGCACACGAATCTCCGGGGACCATTGCATGCTTGCCCCCCATTGAAGGTTACATTAGATACGTAACCGTCATAAACCGACTGCTTGAAAGTACCTGCACGCTACAGCTATACCTACGTCCGGGCGCTCATACGCCTCATCCTAGTTACGCTCTCATCAATACCAGTACTTCGTACCGCATTAATTTAAGTTTAAGAAGTACGACGGTACGACGTCCATTAACGAGAGTACGACGAGTAGGGTAATGTCAAATAATTAGGTGAGTTGGGAGCACCTCTCATACGACAATACGGTCTGCCGTTTGTAACGTGCTACTCAACAATTCTTCCCGTGCCGCCAGCCACTGGGAGCTGTTTGCTCACGTGACCAACTCAAGCATACTGTGGTAGACATGTCGAAAATCCAAGCGTGCACATCCTTCAACTCCGCTTACTGCAATCGAGGGCTCTTGGATTAGTTTTATAGCGAAGTGGTGTCTAAGCGTTGGACTTGATGCTGGCTTACGCGAGAGCCAGTCCTCCCATTTGCAACTATTTGCGTTCTTAGGGTTCTTGTGCCGCCGGCAGGTTGCTAATAATCATGCGGTGACTGTAGATTGTCATCACATACTTGCTAGCTGCTCGACTCGAGAGACATCGGAAAGAGTCAGGCATTCATGACGGAGCAGCTCATCTGAGGCATGTAATATTAGCCGGGTAACCTTGTGGCGCTTGAAAGAATGCTATCGCCTCTCGGGCATCTCCCGATTTACGTCAACTTTTAATTGTCGATAACACTAAAATATCGATTCCCGACTTCTACTTCTTTGAAGGGTCTCCCACACAAATATAGGCTTACTCGTTCCCTGCAAAGGTCTCCTTATCCAGAAGTTATCATTTCTTGAGGGGCACTGAGTCGCACTAGCGACATTTTTTGTTACGTATCTGCTCTGCGATAGTGGCAGTTTCCACCTCGCGGAATGCCTCACCATTTGGATGTACCGCTCGGAAAGCGGCTGATACAGGTTGCGTGCGCTGTGACATGGTGTCTTCTAGCAGCTGGCCCGATATTCGTGAGTATAGTCTCTGCATTCTGTACTAACAACGAGGGTTTCGCAGCATTAAAGACAGTGTGGCTTCGTGAAGGTGTCTATGCGGATTACTGTACCCCAGACGAAAACTTTGATGGAATAGTGTGCTCTCGCCGCGAAATCAAGATTAATTTCATATTCACTTGTGCTTCGGTTGTAACAAACGTAAGTAAAAATACAGGCTATACTGATCGTAAGTTCGCAGGTGTCATTGTGGGTGTCATTCTTGATAAGTACGGACCACGCACATGCAATTTTATCGGTAGCGCATTGCTGTTTTTAGGATCGATCCTGTTGGCTTTCGCTACCACCACCGCACTGCTAGATACCTACGTTTGTGGCTATATGGCACTAGCGTTTGCTGGACCATTTATATTCATATCATCGTTCCAGCTTGCGAATGCCTTTCCAGTGCATTCAGGTCTTATATTGGCTCTTTTAACCGGAGCGTTTGACTCGTCAACTGCCGTGTATTTGGTCTACCGGCTTATATACGACGAGACGAATGGCAGATTTCATCCAAAGGAATTTTTCTTACTCTATTTGGCAGTGCCTGTATTCATACTCGTCGCAAATGTGA
This sequence comes from Neoaidaea tothii, assembly GCF_038497935.1. Classification (NCBI taxonomy): domain Eukaryota; kingdom Fungi; phylum Ascomycota; class Lipomycetes; order Lipomycetales; family Lipomycetaceae; genus Neoaidaea; species Neoaidaea tothii. The sequence goes on from NW_027118013.1 coordinate 22,598, forward strand.
CCGTAATGCCGAAGGAAAGCTATAAGCCGGGGACGAATATTATGGATGTCATTTCGGGAAAAGACACCACGCGCAGTGAAGAGGTCATTAATGATAGTGATCTCGAGGAGATTATGACATCCACCAACGATATAGTAGCCACCGACACGACACCGCTACTTAGTGGAACAGACGTCGAGATGTCCGCCGAGGAGGTGAAGGAATACAATAGCGAAGAGCTGAAGTTGTTAAAGACAAGCGGCGTTTGGGGAATCCTACATGGGACATCAGTTCTGAAGCAAATTCGTACGCCCTGGTTTATTTTGCTTTGTCTTTTCACTCTTATACAAATGGTTCGACTGAATTACTTTGTCGCTTCAATACGTGCCCAGTACTCATTCCTATTCCATGACGAACGGATAGCTGAGACCATAAACTCGTTTTTCGATATAGCTCTACCAGTTGGAGGGATTGTGAGTATTCCACTTTCAGGATATCTTTTGGATCATTACTCAATGGCTACCGCCCTATCCGTGCTACTAGCCATGGGGACAGCATTCGGTATACTGGGAAACTTCGCCGCCTTCCCAGCTGCATATGCAAACATTGTCATCTTCGTCTTATATCGATCCATGTTTTATACCACAGTATCTGACTACACCGGGAAGGTTTTTGGTTACGACACTTTTGGGAAAGTGTATGGTTTGATATCGACTATATCTGGACTTTTTAATTTTGCACAAAGCGGGTTCGACCATGTCACGCATCAAGTGTTTTCCAGAGATCCCCGTCCTGTCAATGTCACCCTGGTAACTCTCAGCGCCTCTATTGGTACACTTTTTGTTTACTACGTCTCCAAGCAGGCGAAGCGAATTCGAAGATCCGCATTAGAAATTGAAGCTGAGCAAGCACCAGTTATTAGAATGCCAGGCTACACAAACGACAACTGAAGGGACAAGAGTTTGTAGTTCACAACATACAACTAATTTTGCATTTCAACGAGGTGAATTGAATAGAGCTCATTGTGTATAAATATATTGCAACGTGAAAGCATGTTTAGCGCACTATGCAGAGGGGAGGATACTAATGCACGCTGTGGGCGGATAGCAATACGGGCCAGTTTTGTATTTAGTCTTGATTGTAGTAATTATTAATGATTGCGATCTTGTCGCGTCCTGAAAAAGGATTCGTCTCCTTTCTAAAGGATTATTTATTTATAAAGATTGTCCAAAAACCCAATTGCTAGTTCATCGACAATAGCTTTGGTACTGATACTTCCGGCAACGCCATAAAGCGCGGAAGTCTCACCGGCATTAACCTTAGTCTTAATTCCCTCAAGTTCTTGAAGCTCTTTGGTATGCAGAAGCCCGGTGACTACTGATTTCATATCGGCTATGAAAGTGTCGATAGCATTCAAAGTGAGCCTTGTGCAAGCGATATGTAGGGCAGCAGGATTTTGTAAAGCGCTTAAGTGCCAGCCGAGATCTGTCATGGCGTCCGAAATATCGTAAATGTTGACCTGACTGGAAGAAAACGCTACCACGGATGCGACAGGGTTCCCCAAAACGTGCAGCGCCGGGATTTCACCAGAATCAATAGCGCTACGAATACGTGCAACTGCTGCTGTCAAATCTCTGCATGACTCCAAGTAGCCATTTTTTCCCATTTTCATCAAGCTTGCCCAGCACCCCGCCATGAGCGCACCAGGGCGAGAACCGGCTAGAGTCGGAGACGCGTATATGCCGCCCGACCATTCAGTCGCCAAAAAGTACTGGTATTTGCGCAAAGACGCAGACCGATACATAATGACTGAACTGCCTTTAGGCGCAAATCCATACTTGTGTGTATCGCAAGAAATTGACGTAACACCAGGAACTCGGAAATCAAATTTGGTTCCGGGATCTATTCCTAGCTGTTCAAGGAAGGGAACGACAAACGAACCAAGGCACGCATCAACATGCAACGGTATATCGTATTTCACAGCAATATTGCTCAATTCCTCGATATTGTCAATGATACCATGAGGAAAATTAGGTGCTGAGCCTGCTATGAGAACAGTGTTACCGTTCACTAGTCTCTTGACCGCGTGTGTGTCCACTTGATAGGTGACGGGATCTATCGGGACATGTCGTAGCTTCATGTTGAAGTAATAAGCAGCCTTGTCAAATCCAGCATGTATGGTTACCGGAGCGATAATCTCGGGCTCTGTGACACCGCGCTCATTATACGCTTTCATTTTCGCAGCCAAGCAGGCCATCAATAAAGACTCTGTTCCACCGCTTGTCGTTGTGCCGACGGATCCCTCCGGGCCATTGAATAGGTCCAAGACCATAGACACGACCTCAGCTTCCATTTTCCGTAGGCCAGGAAACACGTCTGGGTGTAGCTGATTTCCGGTCGAGTACATGCCATATGCCTCTGTCTGTAGCTGAATCATATCTCGACCACCATGATAAATAGCGCCAGAAACTTTCCCCGATTCCCAGTCGGAGTGCTTCATTTCGTTGTTCCTATGATCAGATATATTGCAACATGCTCCTTACTTGATCAGTACTGCTTTGATTGCATCATCCGACCAGCCGTCCGCTGGAAGTTTGTTGTAATATGTAACGTCCGGTCCCTTCGGGATCATCTTGTCCTCGACATCTTGCAGCGTCTTTTTAAGCTCCAGATCGACCTTTTTGCGTATCGAGGGTATGCGATAAAACAGCTTGAAGAACTTACGCGCAAGCGTATCATACAGCTCCTATGACTGTCAATATGGCTGATGACATTTGGATCCTACCGATGTCGTTCCGATAAGTCCCCGACCCCACAACTGGCGGTAGCCTCTGGCAAAATATTTCGAGGCCCATCTATCCTATTAAACCTCGATCAATTTGCGGTCGTTCATTGACCCGAATTTCACACTCACAAGATGAATACAGCGTTCCTGGCACTTCAAAATTAGCACATGACCTGAAGGTATCCACTCCGAAACTTACAGCTCGAGAGCGGTCGATCCCTGGTAAAGTCTCCAGCAAGTGTGCAAACTAGAACTGACTGGGCCGCCAAAACCCATTACAGGTAGCTTCAATGTACTCATCTCGAAAGCTTAGTTCTGTCTGTGCGCGCCGTCCTGTTAACAATATGGATTTGGGAGACTAGGACAGAGGATGAAGCCCTCGAAAAAAATATGTGGAGAGCTACCAGGCCCGCGCTTTAATTTATAAACTACGAGACATTCGTTAATAACGTTGTTCTCTACTGGCATATATCACGAGCGCGGCATTGAGCGGCAGGCTTGAAATAACTACGCGAATTAGGCAATTCCGCCTGGACCGGAAATCTCCACGTCAAAATAGTCGTTGGGAGCAAAGCTTTATGAGCTTGCAAGCTAGTCCAGTCACACAGGTCTACGATTGGTCTTGAGGTGATCCAGGTGTAAATAATCGTTACGCCGGTGGCATACCACATGAAACTAGGGTTCCTTTGCACGGAAGTACATAAACGTAAACCGGCTGTCCGGAAAGATCTCATTGATTTTGGTAGTACAGGACCAGCTATGTTAGGCATATATGTATAAATTAATAGACTACTGTGCATAAGATGAGTGATGTTTTGAGCACCAAATTCGCAGAAGTTTTTTAAAGTCGCCGCGCCAGCTCAAATATCTGTTCGTCTACTCAACAATGTCAGCATCCAGGTATGCAGCGCAGGCAAGACGCCTGGCTCAAATTGCTACGGGAGATGCTGCCGTAAGACTTCCGCAAGCTGTACAAGGGCTTAAACTGGAGTTTAAGGTGGAAAATTCCGGTGGACATATGGGCGCAAGGTAAGGCCAAAATGTACGATGAAGAAGTATATTAACAATGTCAGGAAATTTTGGAAGCAACACCTCTCGCAGATTCAGTTTCACAACCCTGAATTGCCGATTGTGGTGAAGCGTTACGCTATCAGCGGCAAGTCTGAGGAAGCCAGCGCTTGTCCTGCCCAGCTCACTATATCATACGGTAAGCGGTCGACAACCTAGCTGCGGGTGAAATCGCTGAACGTGATTGCTTATTTTAGAATCCAGTGAGAAATTTATCGATGCGAAATGGAAGCACTCCTCGGATATTCTCAAAGAACTGATTTTTGAGACCAAAGCGGAACCAGTTGACATGCAGGAGTACCCGAAGGGTACTCCTGACTTGAAGTACAAGCTAAATTAAGTCTTCATGTGTATGTATATATTCTTTTGAAACTATGAAAGAGCTTTCATCCTGATGTGATGTTTTACCACTTCCACCAAGCATTGATACCGAGAAGGAATATCAGCAGACAGAAGTCGGTTATAACGTGGCTGATCATGAACGAGTATCTCGCAAGAAGATTGAGATACGTCGAGTAAGGATCTGGGAGATACTTGGAGAGACGGAACTCTGAGCCCGGAGGGAGACGTCCCTATAGATCAGAAAGGGTGATAAATGTAGCCTTACCTTCTCCAGTATGAATCGAGACGACTGTAGGCCGAGCTCTATCGTAGAAAAATACCAAAATATCTGTCTGTTAGCCAAATCAGTACACCTAATTGTCTTACCATGTTTTTTGACTCGTCAGTCCTCGTAAGTTTGGATCCTTCAAGTCCAGTGGAGTAAATTGTCCAAGCTGCCAGTAAGACAATTAAAAACGAATGCATAGACTTCCAAGTTGCATTATAGTTCTTCACTGCGTCAGGAAGGTTATTTTTGGTGCCCGCAGCTGAAGTGTACATGTCTTGGATAAGGGCAGCTGTCTGTGGGTCCTTTTGTTGCGCTCCTTCACCTAACTGTTTCAGCAGCAATTCAAACATATCTCCATCGGTAGGTGTGCTTCCGTTTGTAAGGTCCTGTAGTAGATCTGTCGGACTTTTGGAGAACAGCTCATCAGATGATAGAGCATCCGGAGATTTGGTGCTGACATTGGAACTCAATGGGCCGAGAGAAGCCAAGTCACTGACATCAGGATCGGAGAAGTCTGGTATAGAGGGGCGAGAAACATTGTGTTCTTTGGAGTCAGTGATGCTCTTTCTATACATACTCTTGTAAGCTATCGAGTTTTCACCATGCGCTGTTTGAGTGATCTTATCCAGTCTTGCTGAACCTCCAGCCAGGATCTTTGCCTCCCTGCGTTCACGTCGCAGTCTGGCCTTTTCAGCTACGGAGAGCTCAGTAGGATTCGCATCAATCACAGAAGACGTGTCTCCCAAGTTCGGCGTCGACATATCTCGACAGACAAATCAATATATAAGGAACGATGATTGTAGTTGGGTGCCAGTAATTACGATAGGAGATCGACCGTCTTCGAATAAACTAACGATGTACTTGGAAGTGTGGCATACACCTAAACTCTAATGTACTAATTACAAATTGCCTCTAGACCAATGCCTACTATCGGAAGCACGCAGTCACTTGCATGTTATATCATTTACACGTTCGATGCACGATCAAAATCAAGCAGGCTGCTTTTTGATGGACGGAAGCGAACCTGAACTCGAAGTCCTGAGGAAATCCTTGGCATCGGCTACCGACATCAGGCCCAGTCTCTTGAGATAAGAGCGTTCATCAACCTCACGGTATTTATCCCAACGGTCGACCTCGTCCTGAGAAGAGATTGACAGTGAGTCATAACCAGATCTGATTATTTCCGAAACTTGATCCGTAGAGAGCTGGCCGGAAAAGAAAACAGATTTTTGCTCTATAAGATCGTTGTAGTGCTCCGCTATCGAAATAAGTGTTTCAATTGATGTCGCCCTAGTGTACATTTCATCTGGAGTCAGTACACAAGGAATATAGAAAAAACTTACACTTTTCGGATATCCTTTTAAAAAGGTCGCCTGTCTCGACAAACTTATAAAACAGGTCATCATAGTCTTCCGCGTCGTGCAAAAACAACTCGCCGGATGAGAAAGCCAAAACAAGAATTCGAATCGTTTCGTCAACCAAGTTGTTTATCGATGGCAGCTTGATCAGATGCTGAGAATGATTTGCCATAAATTTCGTAAGTGAGATAAGTGACCTCCATAGCTCTGCCCAGTGATACTCTGAGATGTTAGTTGTGATTGGGTGTGTATGAACTCACTTAAACGAATGCGCTGTCTCTTAAGCTGCGAAATGATGCGACGAATGCATGCCAAAGTTGCTTCGTACATAGATACATCGAGACTTTTCTTCATGCTATGATCGATAGAAGCAACCAGACAGTCAAGTACACCTTCGACTAGTAAACGCTCGTCTTTCACGAGTGGTAACAGAGGCACCCGTTGACGGCAAAGACGTAAGATCGATCGGTTATTCGGACTTGTCAGCACTTGAAATAAATTCTGGTCTTCAGCTAAAATGCGAAACACCAGAAGTGGTACTCGAGCATATATTCTGTGCCTCTCAGATCGATGCTGGTGATGTAACAAATAGGATGAGAGTGAAATGAAAGCTGCGAACGGACTCTCAGGAGGACTCCATGCATTTGAAGGTCTCGCTTCGATCAACAGCTTGCAGAAAAATTTGTTGATGTGAACGAACTCTATGGTTGCAAGTAATATGGTGACTGAGGGCGGAGGCCTTATATCTTAGTCTTGAAGCTTGATTCAACTTACAAGGCAGCAAAAATGCTCGAAGTGGATGTATCAGTCCTGTCACCAGACTGCGGCTTGTTTGCTCGTTTAAAGCCAACAAGCGAAAGCATAGAATCTAATGACCATGACTCCGTGGTGTCGTCGGAAACTTCTATATATTCATTTCTGGCGCTCCGGCAAGCAGAGCCTATGACGTAGACTATTTTCAGCATAGCCTGCTCATTTATGAGATCTGACAAGCGAGTCTGATATGGGTTGTAAGATTCTAGCTTATTGTAGTTTGCCAGGATACCAATTAGTGTAAAGGCCTCGAACGTATAGGTGGTCGTGGCAGGGTCAACAGTGAGCTGTACCAAAGCGGGAAAAAGATCCCTGTGTATAAAGAATTCAATGAGACCCGTCCGATAGAGATCGCACACGATCGATACCGTCGTGCTAAGAGCGAGCACCCTAAGGTCTCCTCGCCTGTCAGCGCTGAGAAAGGATTACCTACCTTCGAGCTCGGATCGTTTTAATACAATCTCTAAATTTGTGACCAGTTCTGGTAGAACCGAGTCTACACGGGTGATGCCCGTCAAAAGCGAGATAACATCAGCGCTCTGGTTTGTGTAATGTTTCGCAAGAATTTCACGCACCAAAACGTTAAGAGTCTCTTCGGTCAGCATGGAATCATACCTGGGTCTCAGACTTACAATAAGAGCATTGACAATGACCTTCGGGTTATCATCTACAAGTGCGTTTATAGATCTTGAAAAGAGCGCCTGCGTAATTCCCTACTGTCAGACATGTGTGAGAGAAGTATTACCTGAAACTGTAAAGTGTGTTCTGGTGATATATTTGCTAGGATCACACCTAAATGAGCCTTCTTCGCGTTCAGTAAGAAAAACTCCAGCCAGAAGCTTTCATTTTCAGGCACCGTAGAGCCATCCTGATTGTCAGCGCCAGGTCAATGTGAAATTTTACCTTGAACAAATCCTCATAGACTCTGATTATTTTGGGACGAAGCGGGCCCCGCTCTACCTGAACCAATGGAGATGCTAATGCGCTCATCTCAGCATCGTTTTAAAAGAATTGCTTTGTGTCTCGAAGCACTGATAGTATATCTCAGGGGGTTGAGGGAGCAATGTAGATGATCGTTTGTCACCACTGAAGCTTAATTACCAACGAAGATGTGCAGCACTTGCGGCAGCATGTCGCGCCGCACACACACACACCACACTGGATAATGTCCCAATGTGGTTACCCGGACTTGATGATGCTGGATATCGGAAGCCACGCGTGTTTTTTATGTTATGCCAAGGTCGAGAATAGGAGTACAATGACAACGCATTACATTTGGCCGTTTGCTAAAGCCTCGAACCAGTAGTCTATTTCAAAAAGCTCACAGCCGGCCGGGTGGTGGTGGTGGTGGTGGTGGTGGTGGTGGTGAGCAGTGGTACATACATATAGTAGTATAGAATGTCCTCCCAGGGTAATTTTGTTTACGCATTTCCTATTTAGGAACAGCATTATATCCTCGGCCACCGCGTATTGAGCACATTCCTCCTGCTTCGTCTCTGTGCTTAACACGCTGGACGCGTTTAGCGCACAACACCCAACCTTTCCTAGCACATTTAAAACTTCAGTGTGCGCTTTGTTACGTTAATTGCTTGCGCTATTTTACAGAGCTGTTTAAATAACGATCATTATTTCGAGCCCTTTCGAGAGCATACGGCTACAATCTACGGTAGCAAGATGACAGTCAAAGTGCTCCTGGAAGATGCCTCTGCCGAGAACGGAGGACACCTCGCGAAGATGGCCGCACACATCGCAAAAGCTCGCAAGATTATAGTCGTGACGGGTGCAGGTATCTCGTGTAATGCTGGAATACCGGTGAGTTGCGGTCGGCGCCTTCTTCTGTCCTGTACTCATTGAAACAAGGATTTTCGAGGATCCAATGGGCTTTACCAGATGGTGAAGAACGAGTATCCTGACGCAATGTTGAAGGGAAAGGATCTCTTCGACTCGATTCTATTCTCCAGTCCCGCGAGCACAAGTGTTTTCTATACATTCATGGCCAGACTACGGACTTGCATCCTATCGGCTCGTTCAACATCTATTCACAAGTTCATCAAGTTATTAAACGAGCGAGGTAAACTTCTCCGATGCTATACTCAAAATATCGATGGCCTTGAAGGACAGGAGGGCTTGCGTGTAGGCGTCGAGGATTGGAAAAACTCTGAAGTTGTACAGCTCCACGGGGACATTCATGCGCTAAAATGCATGCTATGCTGCGAGATCGTGTCCTGGAACGACACTTTAACGGAGAGTGTACAGAGCGGAGTACCACCAGCATGCCCTTCCTGTATACTGAATGGTAGGGATCAGCCCTTATTTTGCTAACGTCGGCAGCCGAGAAACGAACCAGTCTTGGAAAGAGATGCCCACAGGTGGGTGTACTCAGGGTAGGTTTAAGTGAAACGCCATCTGACGAAAGCCGAACATCGTCTTGTATGGAGAGGAGCATCCTGACGGCGAAAACATCGGACGGTGTACGGCTTCTGATTTCAAGGCTCGTCCCGACTGTCTAATAATTTGTGGAACTTCCCTCAAAGTCGTTGGAATAAAAAAGCTAGTGAAGGAAGCTGCCAAAATTGTTCATGAACGAGGTGGTTATGTCATTTATGTTAACCGGACGCCTTTACCTGCCAGCACATGGGCGAACGTAATAGACTACTACATCGAATCAGATTGCGATCTCTGGGTTGACGACCTCAAGACCAGACAGCCAGGGCTATTTCTTAGGCAGTCCAATTTGCCATCCTTTCAAGTTGGTAAGGCCAAGAAGTCGTTGAAGGGAAAATACGATAGGACAAGCAACAAAGAAAACATGATTAAAAAGGTGAAACCTGCTGTCAGTATTGTTCTCACTCCTCGAAAGCAACGGGCAATACTGGAATCTGTTCGAGATTTATCAGGTACTTTACACGATAATGCTGTCAATGAGGAGCAAAAAAGCTGTAGTACGTTGTCATTTAAAGCTACGTCTCCCATTACTCCAGTCGCACGACGACAAATGACACAGGCTTAGTTTGGGTATAATGTTCTTTCATCTGCAGCGGTAAACTGGAGAGTTGGCTCGCGTTATGTGTTTTACTTAGCAAAGGTATAGATCGGAGTTTGGTTAGGGCAATGTAAATTATCACATTTGTATCGTTATGCGTTATAATCAAATCGTACTATATATTACAGCACAAACTACTAAAATTACACCCAGATGCATATCAGTTCCTCAGAAACTATGACTCCCCGCGATTTTTGGCGATTTGCTGCTCGAGTTCTTCACATGCTCGCTTGATTGCAGCCAAACTACTGACAATTTGTTCTCGTCGGCTTTGCAAATACAGCAATTTCTCCGAAATTGCAGTCTGCTCAAGCTTTCGAGATTTGTTGAGCTCCTCTGTAGCAGCGTTTGTACGATTTATTTCGTGATCCAAAGCTTTTGAATACTGCTCGAGCTCGTCATTCGAGATAAGCCACTGGTTTTTACCGAAAGCCAAGAGAAAATCCAGGTTGTTTTGTCTTGCCTGAGTATGCGCGAGAGCAATGTAGGCCTTTTCTAAAGTAGATTTTTTCACACTCTCATCTTCAGAGTCGAAATCAAAAGATGTGTACTTGTTAGTATCAATCCCATCGAGCGAGTCAACACCCTCTTCTAGTCGTGTGATTTCTTGTTGAAGTACGGTAGACAATTTGAGGGGATCAACAGCTTCCAGAGACGGATGTAAGCCTCTCTTTTTCAGAGAACCGCCCTTCTTGAGCTCTCTGATGATCAGCTTCTCCACGGCTGCTCTCTCCTCTGCCGTTGGAGGCTGATCGAGATCTAACCTTTATTAGCTCAAATATACCCAAAGAATCTTGCCGAATAGATACACTTACAGGGTAGAGAGTCAATCGGTGCTGTTGTCATGACGATTACCGAACATTCGCTCTTGCGTGAAAAATGAGTGAAGTATTTTGAAGGCGTATTTAAACCTTATTCACGTGACCTGGACATCGCCGATAGCGAAAGCCAATATCTTGCTGCATATTCAGACTACAACTTGAATACATGCAATATTTATTTATCAAAATCTCTTGCGAGCTGATTTGGATTTCTCAGATACTGTTTTGCTCAGAAACAGTCTAATATACGAGGCCGCCGTTGGTACGCTGTGGAACAGTAGTCCGCTAATCAGTTGCATATCTCATTACCCGGTTTACGGGCGGTTTCCAGCCTTCGACTAATATTTCTTCACACTTACGCTGGTGAGAGGGGACTTCTAAACTGCAATATCTCTTTCACAAATTCACAGAGTACGTCAGTCTGTTCATCGAAGAGTTAGCTGGACCTTTTTAAGGGATAGTTACAGAAAAGCACGAAGACCTTCATAGTTAGGTCTGACAGAAAATCATCTAACATTTCCTGTTTAACTGTCAACCTGTTTCAGACCTGAACAGAGGTCAGTCGACGTCACGATATCACACAGCACCTCTGCAAACATAGTGTTTGGGTCTTTATATCCAGGTTCTCATAAGTCGGCATAATTTTTGTGAAGCGACAAGCGGACAGTATGTGGTCTTACTTTTTCGGTGGAAATGCATCGACCAAGAAGGATGCGCCCAAAAACGCCATTATCGGCCTGCGAACGCAGCTCGATATGCTCGCGAAAAAAGAGAAGCATATCGAGCAACAAATCTTGGACCAGACGAACATCGCTCGCAAAAATGTGAATACAAACAAACTAGGTGAGTAGCTGGTAGCGAAGTGGAGCCGAATATTGAGACATGGCAACACTGCGTCCACTCTGCTCGAGAAACTTGCTAACAGAAGCAGTCGCCAAGAACGCACTGAAGAGAAAGAAAATGCTTGAGTCCAACTTGGAGAAAGTACAAGCGCAGATTGCCACTCTGGAGGCACAGTCCAATGCTATTGAGTCTGCCAACCTGAACTTCGAAACTATGAAGGTCATGCAGTCCGGAGCTAAGGCCATGAAGCAAATTCATGGTAACATGAATATGGATAAGGTCGACGCTACTATGGATGAAATTCGCGAACAGGTGGCACTCAGTGAAGAGATTGGTGAAGCTATCTCGAGACCGCTTGGACATGACTTGGATGAAGACGAGCTTGAAGACGAATTGGAGGCTCTAGAGCAAGAGGCATTGGATGCAAAGATGGTCAACGCCGGTACCGTGCCCGCTCGCAAGCTTCCTGACGTTGGTTCGCCCTCTCGGGTCGACATCGATGAAGACGAAGAGGACGAAGAAGAAGAACTCCGGAAACTCCAACGAGAGATGGCCGCGTGAGTCATGTCGATAACCTAATGACATGCCGCTGCTAGCCTAGCATTACCGCCATACAGATGGCTGCCACCAGGTTAAATGACCATCTGAAACATGTGGTCGATGATCAACTCTGGGAGTCATACTACATTTTTACCATGTCCTATTGTCTATTTTTGATTGTCTTAATGTTGTTTAGTACAGGGATTTTGTTTTATATATATTCTGGCAGTTTATAGAGAGCGTAATAACCGCACGGTCCACGTACATTCCAACTGTCACTTAATATCACCTCGATGAGGTCTCAATAAACTGAGTTACGATTATTCGTAATGTCCTTAATTGCAAACCGCTAGTGCTTGGGGTGTTTTGATTATCAAAAATACGACAGTTTAGTTAGTAACTTTGTTGTGGATCTCTCCTAGCCAGTCGAGTGAACTAGGTAGGGTAACTAATTATGGAGACCTGGCATCAACAGTGCAACAATTCTTGCGACACATCACTATCATAAGCTGCCATCTTGAACTTTACAGGCGCATCGACGGCGGGTTTATCGACAAAAAGCTGTTATATTTTTTATTCGTCTATTTATGCTGTTTGAGATTGAAATTTGACATTCAACACTTCAATCCCCTTCTTCCGGTGCTGTATTTGTCTCGCATATCTTGATCATTTCTTCGACCTTGGTTGATACCAATTAGATATCCGGGGCTTTGCAGACACACGACAAAAATATCACAATAACTAAGGACTTTTTTACAAACGAGTCTCTGGCAATGGTCAAACTGAAAGAAATTCCTAGGACCGCAGCATTCGCGTGGTCGCCTGGATCACACCAGCCATTTATTGCTTCAGGAACAGTCGCAGGTGCCGTCGACGCAGACTTCTCCTCAACGACTACCTTAGATATATGGGATCTCAATTTGATAGACAAATCCGTCAATGGATTTCAGCTGGACGCCCCAGAGGTGTCTATCAACACAGATGCGAGGTGAGTAACACACGCGTCCACGCGACTAGGCAGCGTTTGGAGAAGAGTGTGTCGGAACTGTCATAGAGCCCAATTGATATCAAATGTATCAAAGCTCTTCCTTCAGCCATATTTCAAAGCCGAATGCTTGAAGATGGACATTGATACTCGAGTTTACTCTTACATTGGTATCGAGCTGATTCTAACTTTCATTTTAGATTCTATGATCTTGCATGGGGCGCAGCCAGTGTCCAGAGACCAATGGGAATAATCGCTGGTGCGCAGGAAAATGGTGCCCTAAGTCTGTGGGACCCGCAGGCTATTCTGGATGGCTTCAGGTTTGTAATAGCTGCGACCTGTATTGCTAACTGAAGTTCTGATACTCCCATGTTTCGAAGCACGAAACACACAGGACCAATCAAGAGCATCGATTTCAACCCTAAGCAAGCGAATCTTTTGGCTTCCGCTGGTTCGAAAGGAGAGGTACTACAAACTGTGACTTCTCTGACAGTAGTTTTTCGTTTGGGATCTGGACAAGCCGGGAAATCCCTCTCTTAGTATAGGTACAAGCACATCCTCACGTCTAGATGAAATCGAGTCGATCGCTTTTAACTCATCTGTGGTTCATATTCTGGCCACCAGTGGTAACACCGGCTTCACGTCAGTTTGGGATTTGAAGAGCAAGCGAGAGGTTTTGCATTTGTACTACCCTGGATCATCTGGAGCTGGTAGACGCGGAGTTTCAAGTGTCGTATGGCATCCCGAGAACGTAAGTACCTATGCTACAACAAACGCTGATTCACCAGTCGACGAAATTGATTACCGCATCAGAAGACGACATGTCTCCTGTTATTCTTATGTGGGATCTGCGGAATGCCAATGCCCCGGAAAAGATTCTGACTGGCCACGAGAAAGGCGTTCTATCATTGTCTTGGTGTTCAATGGACAGTGACCTTCTTCTCTCGTGCGGTAAAGACAATCGTAATTTGCTTTGGAACCCACAGAGCGGTGAGCTTCTGGGAGAATACCCTATCTCGACAAACTGGGTATTTGAAACGAGATTCAACCCAAGAAATCCGGACATATTTGCGACGGCTTCGTTCGACGGAAAAATCACTGTTCAATCGTTACAAAACTCACAGAAGGAGACCAAGGCCGCGTCAAAACCAATCCCCGAAGGCAATGATTTTTGGAATCCCACTTCATACATAGATCCTCAGCAACCCACCTTTTCCTTGAAGCAGCCACCAAAGTGGCTTAAACGTCCGGTCGGAGCATCTTTCGGATTCGGCGGCAAATTGGTTTCATTTACGACAGAGAAAGGTCAGCCAGCTGGAGCCCCGGTGAAGTCAGAAATCAAGATCCAAAAAACTGTAGTGGAGCCAACGATGGTGGCCGAAACTGAGAAGTTCGAAGAGCTTCTGAAAAGTGCAGACTATTCTTCTGTAATAAAGGCGAAACTCGAGTCGTCGACCGACCCATGTGATGCATACGACTGGAAGGTTCTTCTGTCTCTTCTTGAGGAGCCATCGAAGAGTAAACTCATCGAATCACTTGGCTACAGCGAAAATGAAATTTCCTCGGCTCTTAAGAAGCTCGGAGATATTTCTGCTGTTACATCGTCTGAGGAGAAAGATGCTCAGAATCCGTCTTCCAATGATAAAGATGACGGAGGGATATTTGGGGAATCTTCAGGAGCTGACGAATTTCTAAGCGGAATATCGGCCAAGCCTGCAACTGCTGTGTCAATCACTCTTCCAACCGGCTCCTTCACTATATTTGATGGTACTGTGTCAGAAGTTGACAAACTGATCACACAGTCATTGGTACTGGGAAACTTCGAAGCAGCCGTTGATCTATGTTTGAAGGAGGACCGTCTTTCTGATGCTTTCATGATGGCTCTTTCTGGTAACGAGTCCTGCAGAGAGAAGGTCAGAAATGCCTACTTCAGCAAAAACCTGAACGGACCGTCCTATATTCGGGTACTGTCGTCTATCGTGAATCGGAATCTTTCGGATCTAGTCGAAAATGCCGATATCTCTAATTGGAAAGAGATTGTTGTTGCTCTTGCGACCTACTCCGAGGGAGAAAGTTTCAACACCTTTATCGAGAAAATTGGCGATCGCTTGGTGGAGAAGCGCGTGGGCTCTTCGGGTGACGAATCCCGTGAGCTGCGCAAGAGTGCGGCATTCTGTTACATCACCGGCTCCAAATTAGAGAAAATTCTGCAAATTTGGATCGAAGAGCTGAGAGAGAATGAGCGGTTGGCGTTGTCGTCTACGAGCCTAAAGAGTCTTTCTCCTTACGGGATTCATATCAAGTCCTTGCAGGACTTCATCGAGAAGATTACTGTGTTCCGGGAGGCGTCGAAATTTGTCGATGGGGATATCTTGGCGGCCAACTCGACTGCTTGGAAATTGGCTCCACTTTACGAGACGTATCGAGAGTATGCCAACATCGTGACTAGTCAAGGGTTTTTGGATCTCGGCGAGCGATTTTTCTCGTTACTCCCGTCGTCCTATCCGCTGGCATCCATTGAAAAGGAGAGGGTGTCGAAGGCGAAGGGCAAGCAATCAGCGCACGTTATCAATTCCACGGGAGGCAGCAAGACAACACAGTCGAAGTACCAGGTTGATGACATGTTCAAGTCCCAGCCAGAGCCATCCACATTCTACTCATCTTTCGGCACTGGTGTCCCCCCCGCTGCGACAACTTCAGTGCCGTCCATGACATCTTATGCACCCATCCAGAATCCTTATCAGCCTGCTCCTAGCTCTGTCGCACAGCCTGGTCACAACTCTGCACCAGGTCCTTCTGTTCCGTCTTCCATTGGTGCTCCATTTGAACAATATGGTCAGAATTATCGGTCCAGTATCTCAATCCCAGCCCCGCCCCCTCCCGTTGGATCATCGCCTCCGGTCGCTGTGCAGCCGCCGACATCTTACATGGCACCCCCGAAGGACAAGTCTGTTACCGGTTGGAATGATGCTCCTGTCTTAAAGGCATCAGGAAACACCAGAAGATCTACACCCAGCGCCGCTCCCCAACCTATCTTATCGCCCTTTCCTAATCAGGCCCCTATTCAGACGGGCGGTGGATACGGAGGGTACACTCCGCCCACCACCAGCGGCATTCCAAGCCGTAAGCCAACGCCTGTTAATATGCCACCACCTCCGATAGGAGCGAAGCCACCACAGGCTATGGGCCGGCTTTCTATGAAGTCTCCTCCGGCTAGCTCTGCAATGATTGGTAGTCAGTTTCCACCGGGAGTGAATGGTCAACTCTCTGCACCAGGCTTGCCTCCTTCATCGAGCGCGAGCGCTGAAGCTCAGTTACCGAATGCCTTCGCCCCGCCTCAACAAGCTGTAAACAGCAGATATGCCCCATCTCCATCTGCGGCAGCTTCACCTACCAATAAGCCCCTGAACCCATACGCGCCATCGCAGGAGGCTTCGGTGGCTTCTGGTCAACCTGCAGGACAATCAGCAACACTTGCTCCTCCTCCCACGCGGCCATCTAACCCTTATGCCGCCCCTACACAAGACCCGCAGCCTTCCGTCAACATGCAGGCTACGCATCCGCCATTAGGAAATGGAAGACAGTATGCTCCTAGCCAAGCACCTGCAAGCGGTCCACCGGCTATGGCCGTTAATTCTCCTAAAGTTGCCACTCAGGCACTGCCGCCGCAGCCGACTGCACCCGCTAAGCCAAAACATCCTCAGGGCGATCGGTCGCATATCCCAGAGACGGCCAAGCCAATCTTCGAAATTCTCAACGCAGAAATGGCCCGTATAAAGCAGCAAATTCCTGCAACATTTGCTCGGCAGGTTTCCGATGCTGAAAAGAGACTAAACATTCTGTTTGACCATCTCAACAACGAAGACCTTCTCTCGGATGAAAGTGTGAAGGAAATGGTGCTGCTCTCACAAGCTGTTCAGCAAAAAGACTATCAGACGGCCCACGCAATCCACATCAACCTGATGACTACCAAAACGGATGAATGCGGACAATGGATGGTCGGTATCAAGCGTCTCATAGACATGAGTCGTGCTCTTAAGTAGGGCTACAAATGAGTACCGAGCATAGTTCTCTACTGTGTCATCATCAACTAATATCTTCACACATGCGTATCGCGGAACAAAAAAAAGATAAAATTACAAGAAAAGCAAAGTGCCCAGGTTGTGCAGTAAGATAATATATACAGCATCTCCTTTAGCTTGTAGTAAACCTACGAGGTTCCTGGGTTTTATTGTTTAGAATTTTGCAGTATTACAAGATTGATACTAGACTTTCCGACGCTCCCGCTTCTTCTTCAAACAGCACTAAATGGTGACATAGCATGCCTAATCCAATATTTTAGAAAACATCGCTCCTACTATTCCCCTAGGTCTCACACTGTCTTTTCTGCCGGATGTGATGGCCACGGCAAGAATTGCTGTAGATATAGAGAAACACAGATCATTAAATCGCCCGATGCCCGCATTATTAGTGTTCATCGTTGCCAGCAACGCCCTAGGAAGAACTAACAAAGTCAACAGAGAGCCCTGCACAGTCACTTACCAAAGAGAGCCAGCTCACCTATCCGCGAGCGCTTTTCTATCAGAACGCCTTGGTGTCAGTGGCTGAGTACGATGTTACTTACTCCATCCGCACATCAAGCACCCCAGACATGGCCCAATTTTATCGTCCCACTTCTGCGCTGAGACTCTAGGGAACAACCATGGACCAAGACGAGTCCTTGTTAAGCAAACAGAATACCATATGCTCGTAACAAACGTAGACAGGAATACAGATGACTGAAGAGACGCGCCGACTATCTGGAGTAGACCTCGCCGACCGGAGCGGAGAGCCAGGATAATGTTCAAGGGTACATAGATGCTAGCCGCGCCTCTCAAAGTGGTCCAAAATCTAAAAAGTGCATGTAGTTCACAGTTCTCACTGATATTACCGTGGACTAGCTGACATGGAATCGGAACCGTCTAGATATTAGTGAGTTTTGGCGAATCTTCGGATACCTGTGTAGGATCGCCAGCAGAGCGAGGTAACCCCACCCTGTCGCACATGTCGCCCAAGATATCAGCACAGCCCGTCTCTTTTCCATACACAAATTTGCCCTTTTCAATCAATCTTAAGGCATTTAGGAGACTCGTATCCATGTTAGCCATCCGAGTAATCCAAATATTATATGATTTAGGTAGTCTTTCCGGGCGATAGAACCAGCAATACATTATGATATAACATGAGATGACGAAGAGTAAAGTGTCTGCCTGCTTTTGTTTTTTCGTACCTAGAGTCCGACGAAAGACGTAATCCGCGGCCGTTGTGAACATATAAGCAGTGCTATCTGATATTCCGTTCTGCTTCGTCGACTTCGCCATTAGGCTATTGTGCCACTTGACGACAGCATATGTAAATGAGAGGACAAACAAAAACTCCTGACCATTTCTTGTAGGCCTCTTCTTATTGGACTGGGTCTGCGGTACAGTGTATAAGAGATTGATTGGAGCACACACTGCGAAGACGGCCGCCCAAAGAAACGGTTGATCTGAAGGTTTTAGGCCTGAACGCAATACCTCGCGTATGTCCTGTAACAAACTATCAAACTCATTGTATTTAATCCTTCGATTGACGATGTGCAATGCTTTCGGAGCTACATTAGCAGCATATGAAATCAGAAATGCTTCTGCGGCTCTAAAATCGCGTTAGCATTGTCGAAATTGTACTTACGACAGGATGGATGCACGCCCGGCGTTAATGAATAAATATGGTCGATGAACCCGAAGTCGAGCTTTATTATCCATCACTTGCATTCACAAATGCGAATATATGAGCTCACGTTATCGAAAGGCATGAACGGAACGCATGTAGTGTTATAGTGTTATAGCAGACAGGTACAAGATGTGGGAAGTCCCAATATCACTTAAATTCAATATATTTATCTATCATTCAACGAAAGAGTTGATTTTACTATATACATGTGCTCTAGTGGAACGCGAGCTACTCTTAGCGCATTAGACCATCCATGTTAAAGTCCTGAATGCAAAATGTTTCTTGTGTGTTCATATACCACGAAAGTCACACACGTTGCAGGAAGAACGCGGACCAGGTTGAGGACGAGACCCTTATACAGTCCGCTTAATCCTTCCGTCACAACGGTTTGGCGTATAACGTCGCGCATGGATGCGTAAACGTTATCAGCGTCATATCGCTGTAGTCTTGAGCGAACTACTTGCAGAGGATACATCGCCAGACTGGCAGCTGTTTTGGACAACATCGAACAGGCAATGTACCAGGATGTAGACTGAGGTCAGCTTATGGTATCACCAAACATACCAAAGGAGTGCCGTCAGGCGCAGCCAATATCTTCAAGTTCTCGTATACCATGAGTTGTATAGCACCATTGCCGACAGAGACAAGACTGGGTAAAATGCCCCTGAAATATCCACGAAAACCTTCATAGCGTGCCAATTGCCAAAGACCATTGAAAATGCCTGTGTATGCACCCTGACGTTTTGCAGAAGTTGATAGCATACGAGTTTTTACCACCCAGATCGGATTAGATAGTAACGCTGTCAAGGTGCCAGCCAGGCCCGCGCTGGCAAAGTATCCCATAGAGCCAAGAGAATCTTTCGCAGGTGAGCGGCCTAGGCTCGCTTTGATGGTTTCATAGCTTTCGTCAGCAATTCACAAACAGAGGACGTACAAGTAAAAGTATGCTCCCCATGATACAGCATTACCAACCAGGTTCGGGGCCAGACCACGATAAAAAGCGCTTAGACCGTCGTCAGATCGAATCTCTCGAACGACATTGATTAAATGGTGCCCATTAATTTGTGACGGACCTTTGTTGTCGACTGCCGTCAGTATTTATATCATCTTGACTTACTTTGCAAGCGGACTTTGAGCAGATCCAAAGGATGAACAGCTAGTGTGGTCGCGCAGCCAGCTGTAAATCCTGCCAGAAGGTCAATCAGAGGGTCTTTCTTGACTGCGCTGGTGCTCGAGTCCCTTGGCGCAGGAACGCTTGTGTGAGATTTATTTGCCATTTCTGCTGCTCAAGTTTGACAGTCACTTCGGCGGCCTCCAGTCGGAATCATGCGCTCAAATCCGTAGTATGCATTATGAAGTTCCACAGTGGTTGGCAATGAGAAGGTTGTTTGACAGAAAGCTCACGAGCAGTATGAAAATCAGTCAATTTCTTGGGAGGTCAGACGTTTGATCACGTAATTGCAAGCTCACTTGCCCAGGGACCTTCGGATGTCTCGAGCACGTAAATGATGGCATTCACTATAATTACGATCATATGAGCACGCTGCACCCACGATGTTCTCAGCCAAAGACGACTGACTGAGAACGTGGCCTTAAAGCGTCGGAACATCATTTCAGAATACTGGCGTATACTACGCGTTCAGGCCTCTATCTTTGCACCGCACTTAGAACCAGCGGTACTAAGCTTATATGAGAGACCTCGAAAGACTCTTGTGGACAAGCGGGGCTGATACAGGAGTATAATATACTTGACATCTATGGAGATTTGAGTAAATTGTACATTGTGAGTCGATTTAGGATGTACAGCCCATCTAGATCTCGACAAATCTGCGGAGTATTCCCATTTGACACATTCCATCGAAAGTTGGTCCTGCTTGCTCACTATCGAGAGAGTAACATCAGGTATCATATATACATGCTAGTTCGACAAGGGCGAGAAGAGCCTATGGTTAGATATGCGTTACTATATATATTGACTTACTTGATGATCGACGGGCGGGGAAAGCTAGTAGACCAGCCTGTCATTAGATTCTTGGTTACAATCTCAACTTACCAACGTAGAGAATGAAGGGAATCCATCCGTAATGGAAGATGTTGCGAGAAACATCGACGACCTTAGCCAGTCTCTCCTATTGAAGTCAGCACTGTGTAGTGATGCACATGGACGATCAGAACCGCTCTTAGAAGAGAGCAGGGCGGAGACAATCCAGCAAATTGTTCGACTTACTCTAGTTTCCTCCGACAGTGCCAAAGCCATTGTTACGATAGTATTGATGGTAATAAAAAATGCTGAGAATTTTTTCGCCAGCGCTGGGACGAGTTGGTTTTCGAGATTACCCGGAACATCACGAACCTCTTGAATGCTTGTTGCAGCACCACGTTGACCTGAGATCAGTGCAACATATCGAAGTAGAGCTCTGTCAAGGTGCGACTACCGCAATGGCTTCTCCAGTCATCGCTACGGTGACAGAGACTATAACTGTTGTTTCCCCTACGGTAGCTCGGTCTCTCGAAAATGCCCCGAAAACAGTGACCAGGTAATATAAACAAACATACGAGCTGACCTTCTAGTTTAACGTTTACGAAGGGACTACTCGTAAGTATCCCTGCTGTTCATACTAAATAGCGCCAGATCGGTCAATTTAGCGTGCTGTTAATTCTCGCGGCTTTCATACGGTTCTTCATATTCGAACATAGCTCCTCTTTGGTTCATGACAACGATAGACAAAAGCGCGTCAAGAAGAAGCAGTCTTCTGTATTGCGGTCGGCACCGCCTATGACGTTGACCTCTATATTGGCAAAAACGTTCTACAATGTCGAAACTCATCCCTCTGAATCACTCGATTGGCTCAACGTACTGGTCGCTCAGGTCGTAACACAAATTCGTGAGGACGGGCGTTTTAACGACAACATTCTCACAATGCTCGACAAAGTGCTCAACTCGGACAGTATTCCCAGTTTCCTGGTAGGTTAAATGCCTTTGAAAAAGCTTATCGGATAGGACAAAATCAAGGTCATTGAACTTGACATGGGCGAAGAGTTCCCGATATTCTCAAACTGCAAGATCTTCCCTTGCGCAGACGATCCTCGCAGATTAGAGGCTAGAATGGACGTCGATCTTGCTGATACAATTTCCCTGGGGATTGAGACGAAGCTGATATTGAACTATCCTAAGCCATTGATTGCAGTCTTACCTGTCTCGTTAGTCGTTTCTATCGTGAGATTCTCTGGCCAACTTACCATATCACTGAAGTCAGAGTCTTCGCCTTCGTCAAATGACCGCGAACACAAGACGTCATTAACGTTTTCGTTTGCCCCTGACTACCGTCTAGAGTTTTCGATCAAATCCCTGGTAGGGTCGAAATCGCGCTTACAGAACATGCCCAAAATTGCCCAGATCTTGGAGTCGCGTATCAGGAAATGGTTTGCGGAACGATGTGTCCACCCTCGCTTTCAGGAAATCATATTGCCCTCGATTTGGCCTCGTCGCAAAAACACTCGGGAGAGTTTCTCTGGACAGTCAGAATATGGCTCTCCAATCATCCCCGAGCTGAGACGTCAGACGGCGGCTGCCAATGCGCGTAATATGGCATCTTCTGGTTCTGCCGTCTCTTCAACCACCTCGTCTATATTAGGCCAACAGGATGCCGATGTGTTACGCAACTCGACGACCGCTCTTGCAGATGACGACGACGAAGACGTGGCGATGAGACACCGCAGACCTTACGCGGACCATTCGAGATCGAGCTCCTCTTCCATTCCGTCCCGTCCTGCCTCACCTGCCTTTGGATCGAGCTCATCGCACTTACAATCCCCTTTGCGACCACAGTCGCGTGGAAGACCACCAGCACGACACCAGTCACCGTCGCTAGACCACTCACCTTCTCGAAGCCAGTCACCGGTGCGAAGTCGCTCGGCACCGCGAGGTTCATCGTCAGAGCGCAGCCATGCACACAATTCGGTGCACACGTCGACTCGTCGTTCTGATAGGTCGCCTCCGGCAACACACCCAGTCCGCAATGAAGCTGACCATAGCAACAATAGAACCACTGCAACTGGATTTACAAATATGGCCCAACCTCGTGCAAGCACGTTCGTTGACCGCAGCGCTTCTACGTTTAGATCGGACGTTGCGGACATGGACTTTGTACGCACCGCATCAGACTCGCCGACGCCTAGCTCAACCCGTACGCGTACTGCCGCACGCCACACTCATGAGAACAATCGTTGACACCAAATGGCAGATGGCTATCGTCTTTTGAGCCTTTGACACATGTATATATCTTTCGGCTGCATAAAAATTACAAAATGCATAACCGGTCTTTCATTAAATAAAGCGGTTGCCCACAGTTAATACTACAAACTTTTAGATACAAGACTTTGATCTGAAGAGAAAAAGGTCGATATGCGGAGTGACAAAACCTCAGCGAGAGCGAAAATTCGCTTTATCAAAAACTAACCTCAAAGCTCGGTGGCTCCCTCGATACATTTTAAAATAAACGAATCCGTGAGGCCCAGGTTCTTCAGCTCCTCCTTGATCGGTTTACAGTCAGCGTGGTAATGACGTAATATAGCACGAAGAAAGCCCTCCTTCCACCATCTCATCCAGCGAATAGTTTCCTCTGACTTTTCGTCCTCATCAAGTGGACGCGAGAGCACTCTGACCAGAGTCACAAACATTTTGTCCAATTTGGAGTGGAAAAGCGGTGCACGCCGTTCATCAGTCTCATCCGCATCCGAGTCAGCAGTCTGAGCCTCCTCCAATTGCAGCTTGGCCTTCGCAATTGTGACTGACAAGAGCTCCCAGATGTAGCACTGGCTCAATGACTCAACTCCCGAGTCGAGCAAGATCCATTCGACGACATTATGCGGCTCAACGATCTCGGAGTCCATGAGCTTCTTGACGATCTGGACACCAGTGAGAACTTGGTCCTTCCAGAATTTGAAAACGACATCTATAGTGCTGCGCTGAGAATCGTCGGAACCAGCGCACAGCTCGCGCAAAACGGCGTTACCGCGTTCGATCCAACTATTGGCATGCGAAAGCGACCGGGCACCCAGGTGCAGAATTGCAGACACATAGATCGCACGGACGATCTGGGAAGAGTTCTCTCCGCGCTCAGTTGCGGTGGTTTCGATGTCGCGGAAAACGTCCGTGAATCCGTCCAGCTCCTTGCGGTCGCGGATGTTTTGGAGTAAGGTCTTGCTTTGTTCGGCATAAGGTTCGTCGGCTTCAGCATAGGTGAAGGCCGGAATATCTTCGCTGTCGTAGACAAACTCCAGGAACTCGTCCGGGAGCGTTTCTTTGACTCTTTGAGCAAAACTCAGACGCAGCTCTTTCTGGATAAGCTGGCGGATGAAGACATGCTTCGGGTGCAGTTTGTTGAGCTTTAAGTCGTCGGTCCACTCCCGCCACTTCCAGGTATAGCCAAAATTACTTAAGTGGTGCGCGAACCAGTCCACGTATCTGAAGATGATCTCGACGTCTAAGTGCTCGAGCTGTGAATACAAGAACCGTATAGCTCGTCCAAACACCGGTGCGATAGCATGAGGCGCTTGTATACAACACTCGATCAGGAGAGAGTGATAGTAGACGGTCTTGTATCTAGGAGCCGGCAGCCTGAAGAGCGACGACAGGATCGCTTCCACTATTATGTCCTCAAACTTCCACGTGGTCATGTCGTCCTTGACCTGTGCAAGACGGTCAAACGCAGTTTCGCGGGGTGCAAAGGTGTCCTTCGCAAAGAAGTGCTCAAACCAGATGAGCTGACGCGCGACCTCGCGCCGGTTGAAATCCATGTTGTTGATGAGGTCGAGAGCAATGTCACGGAGTAGAGTTGCCTCGACTTCGTCATTCGAGGGCGTCGTCTCGACCGGCTGATTGGCCGCGAGGTAAAATCGCAGATACATGTCCAGCGACCGGTGGGGAGTCGTGGTTTGCAGCGCCTGAGGCAGGACGATCTCAGGCACCGGGTGCAGAGGCGCGTCTTTCGGGAAAGACTCGGAATAGTCGGGTAAGAACGCCAGCTGCCAGTTTTTGGTCGCCAGGATCTCGAGCTGATTCTCATACAGCGCGGTGCTCTGGGTGTAAGCCATGGACGACATCTCTACTTACGTCGACCACCTTGTACGGCGCGTCGCCATCCACGAACGGGTTGAGCAGATCCTCTGCGTTCGAGATACGTCTCTTAAAGCCTTTTGATAGCTGGTAGAGGGCGTGAACCTGGGCCTTGTCAGAGTCCTTCGACTCCGACTGGCCAATGTACGGCAGAATCAGCAATACCGTTTTGTAGATGTCTTCGGCCAGCGCCTGCCGTTAGCGACGTCATGTCGTCACTTACGCTCTCGGAGTCGGCGTTGTTGATCTCGATAGCGCGCTTGAGGAGCTCCTCGAGCACGGCCACAATCGACGTCTCAAAGTTGCTGATGATCGGGCGCAGAGCCGCCAGGGTTCTCAGCGTGATCTTCACATAATTCCAGTTGCCGGAGGCAATCGTGTCCGAGAGCTTTCCAGCCATGTAGTCGACCATGTACTTGCCGACTGCCTCATTGATGCCGTTCGCAACGATTATCGACGCCGTGACTCCGTAAATCTTGGTGGGCTGCTCGGTCACACTGTGGTCAGAGGGCGCCGGCCGCCAACCTACATGGAAAAAAAGTACGGGAAGATCTTGTCCCGGATATCTTCCTGGCCAATCTCAGCGCAGAACTGGCGGGCCGAGTGGGCTATAGACTCCTCGATTTTGTAGCGAGTCTGGTCTTGTTAGCGCCGCCGCGCATCTCACGTACAGGCTCACCAAGGCTCACAAAGCTCTTGCGGATACGATGGAAGGCGCTCGCATGGTACTGCGGTCTCTCGCGACGGTAGTCGGCGTAGGTGTCGTCATCTGTGGTCAGCCTCCCGCGCACCAGATACATACCCCGCCGACGCTTAGTGCCCTGGCTCGTCCTTTCCCTTGACATCGACATCGTTGACTGTGGCCTGGATAATCTGTTCAGGGACAAATAAAAGGTGCGGTCAATTCAGTGCGGTTGCTTCGTGATCTCTGCTTCAAATAGCTCGCGATTCGGCTGCGATCGTTGTCTGTCTCTTCTACTGCTAAAATTGGCCCCCCAGTGCTGGACTGTACCTCTCAACGACGGCTATCACTTTCGTTTGTAGCTGGAAGTCGAGTTGAGTTTAGAGAGCTAGCATTTGATGTAAAATAATTTTGATCGGGAGATTTGAGTGGTGAACATCGCAACTCGACGTAACGCTCAGTTAGATCTGACTGACCAGCGCGATCCACACACGAGCACGCCTATCACCAGCTCGGCAGAGGCTACGAGAACTGGAAAACACCACCGCCTCCTCGGCCGCAAAATTGGATTGATCAGGCCATCGACTGGCATCCGGCGTAGGCCAGCAGGCAACTAAATGGTTCGGTATAGCGGTCTGCAGCGGGAAGGTACGTGGTGCCGCTCTGGCCCAGGCTGGCCTCGTGTGTGAGGCTGCCGCAGTCTGCTGTCTTCAGCGCAGTGCTGACAACCAGTCCTGGCTTTCTACCGCCAGTGTGTCCGGGAAATCCGGAAGAAGCCCCAGGTATGAGCGCTCGGAATCGCGCGCTGACGCCAGGAATCGCGGCACAACTTTGTTCTGTTCCTGAGGTACGGTTCTGATCGGGCCTTCTGACAGCAGGGCGCAGTTCCAGCAGAGCAGCCATGTGTCCAAGACGGACTTCGGCGCGATCGAGTACCTGCTTAGACGGGGCCGAAACCAGCTCGAGATTTACTCTTCCGACAGCGTGCGCAACGTCGGGTAAACGCCATGGCGTCGAATACAGGGCAAACACGCACCGGGCAGGCGCAATTGTATATACGTAAATACACACTCTTCACTTAGATCTTTCCCTCGCTCCACAGACGGGACTTGAAGCCCATCTCGACGGCAGCCTCGCCCCAGTCAGAGCCATGGTTGTGGCTTCCCGACGAGATGCCGGCGCGCTGCAGGGCCTGCTCCTCCGTCAGGCAGGTGAGGACACCGAAAATGACCGGGATGCCCATGTCGAGCTGGAGCTTCATGAGCGCGTTGGTGACCGAGTCGCAGATGTACTCGAAGTGCATGGTGCTGCCCTTGATCAGGACGCCGATGGCGATGATGGCGTCAAAAGGCTTGGCCGAGACCGAAGCCTTGGCCTCCGTCGGCGAGGCGGTGCCCGACAGCAGGTCGAGGGCGCTGGTGGCGCTGGTGTGGGTCGAGGCCTGGACCTGGGACGCCGAGTAGAGGCTGCTGTTAGAGACATAGCAAAAGCCAATTACCGAGAGACCGCGTACGGCAGCTCGTAGCTGCCGGGGACCGACTCAATCGTGATGTTCTCGGCCTTGACGCCCATCTCGAGCATCTTCTTCTGGGCGGCCTCGACGAGAGGCGTGATGACCTCCGAGTTCCAGCGCGCGTGAACGATGGCGACTCTGAGCTCGGAACCTGTGGGTCAGCGATTCTGTCCGCGAGAAGCCGATTGACGCGCCCAATCACGCCGGCTCGAGGTCGCGTCCTGGCAGGAGCCACTGGATCACAGTCTGCCCGGCCGCAGCATTCGAGCCGGTCGTGGATTGCTGCCTTGCTAGGGCCCGATTCGTACCGGTCACGGTGGCATCCTGGTTGCCCTTGCTCTTGAACGAAGTGGTGGCCATGGTCTATTGTCAGCTCGGCTATTCCCACAATGGCGCTTCTTTCGGGCCAGATTTTGCCCTCAGTGCGGCCCATCGAGCCAACCAGACCGACAGGGTCTCGGGTGCTGGAGACGTCGTGTACTCACATTAGATTCTAGGTAGATATTCTATCAGACAGATATTGCCGAGTGAATTGAATTATACGGGTATTCGGTGTGGTCAGTCACCGCAGTTGACGTCTGGGCTCATGATTTAAAATCCAACCACATTGGGAAGGTGATTAATCCAAGACAGTAAGACAGAGTGCCAGTTCGGCAGCAGCCACGACTTGTACACCGAAGCTAGCCCAACGTCGGAGTCGCGGTGCCTGTGGACGTAGCCGTGCTATCGCATAGAGACGCATTGGCGGGTAAGCCGCAGGTACGGATCGCCGACGATTGCCGACAGCCGTAGGAGGGCGACCGCTTCTACAAAGCGCTCCAGCGAGCAGACAAGTGCCAAGAAACCCAGGTGGGACCCCTTCCGCGCGAGCGAGTGGCTTCGGAACTGTGGTGGAGAGTCACTACGTGTCCGGTTCAGCCCTAGAGCGCGCGACGGACCGACAGAGACGGTTGGCTCGAGAACAATGTATTATGCTATATGACTAAACCTTCTGGGTGCCGTAGCCCTTGATGTTGCGCGCAAAGCGCCAGTTCATGTCCTGGCACTTGATGTCGCTCTCGATCTTGACCCCGCCGTCCGTGGTGACGGTGGCGACGGCGTACTTGTCCGAGCTGCGGGCGTCGCGGTAAAACAGCACGCGCATGCACTCGTCGATGGCCGCGCGCGCCTGGGCCTCGGTGACGTTGGCGCAGTCGACCTCGTCCGGCACGAGCTTGCGCAGCAGCGGAATGGCCAGGTACGCACCAAAGCCGGTCGCCAGCGTCGGCGCCGAGTAAGTCACGCCCAGCAGGTCGACGTAGGCCAGGTACGGCTTCTTGTCCTCGCCGGTGCCGGCCACGAGAACAGCGTTCCAGAGCGGGTCCATCTTCGACCGGCGGTTGTACATCACACGCGAGAGGTACTCGTGAATGTGCGGCGCGCGGAGCGTGTGGCCGTACAGCTCGTAGTTGCTGCCGATTCTGGCTGTCAGAGCGCACGGCAACGGCACTTACTCGAGGTTGTCGAGCATCTCGACGATGTGCTGCATGTCGGAGATGTCGCCGCTGATGCCCACCACGGTCTCATCGCCGACCTTGTACAGCCGCTGCTGGTCCGTGAATCTCGCCAGCGATCCATACGAGGCTGCAGGTCAGCAGGGCGCAATCGCGCACCCGTGGCACTTACCCAGATGATCCGCGGCAAGCATGACGCCCTTGTCGAACTTGATGGCAATCACCGACGTTCCCGTCACCGACGGCGACTGCGTGTGCACAGACGGACCAGCCTGGCTGATCTGCTTGCTGTACTCGCCGTACACGTCCGATCGCGGACGACCCCAGGCTTCCGGAAGGTGGTTCATCGTCTGTAACGCTCACTTGGGTCTGTTGAAATCTGGTGGGCGGCCCGCTGTGCGTGCACGTCTCGTTGCTGCAATATCACAGACGTCGGGTCACAAAGATGAAGATCACTTTGCAGTCTCGATCGCTTCGGGGCTGTCGTCGATGCGGATGATGCTAACAACTATGCTATGAAGTAGGTGGTGAGCTTCTCTAGAGATCTTTCGTGTTCTCGCGTGCGATGCCTGGTTGCGCCATAAACGCGAAAATGTGGCACACATGCGTATGTGCCTCCCCGTCGCCGTTATCGACGAGGAATCGGCCCGCCAGAGCAGACGGCAGACGCGATCGGTGTAAGGCTCTCTCGTTTACGTAGGAAGACCTACTTTCCTGGGTACGGTCGTACGGTATCTGTCAGTTGGTCGATCCGTCCGGAGATCGGTTGCTTGCTCAGGCGCACCTCGACGCGCGATATCGCCGCTCCACGACGCTTGCTGGGCCAGCCATTTCCCATATGTAGATAGCCAGCTATTCTATCTATAGCAAAGCGTGTGGGCGTCGGGGTACTGGTAAGCGGACGAAAACTCGCCATCGATGCATTTCTCCGCATGGGATTTTTCGAAATCCAACATCCCAGCCCGGGTCGACCAACAAGCCGTCTGTCCAAGAGCCCAGCCGAGCATCAACACCACAGACGTACACCAGCGACGGAGCGAGCCTAGCCACGTGCCACTTGACCTGACAGAGACGGTCGGCCAGACAAATAGGTAAGCGTGGCCCAGTGAGCTGGCAGAGACACGGAAGTGTTGGAAGTAGATTCGGGCTGGCCACCACCCGCCCAGCGCTCGGGGTCGAACCGGTCTCAGCCTGAACCTGTGTGGCCGCACGCCCACAACAAGACCACAACTGATAGGACAGCTTAATCGAGATCGGCGCGCTCAGGCAGCATGGCTACTGGCACGGTGCGGTTCGCGCGAAGCGTGGTCGGACGACCGGGACATCTCCGAGCACACTCGCTGGCCCGGCTAAGCACGCCGGGAGCCGCCAGCGTGGCCATGCGAGCGCGCGGGCTGCCAGACTGGCGCACAATGAGCACGACGGCCCCGAAGCCGCGCCACGAGTACTACTTTGACACTCTCAAGTTTGTGCGGCGGCTCGAATCCGAGGGGTTCAGCAACAAACAGGCCGAGGCCGTTTTGCAGGCGTTGTCGGACGTCATTGACGAGTCGGTAGAGTCGCTTTCAGAAACACTCGTCAAGAAGGAGTTTCTGTCGCGCCAAACGTACCAACAGAAAGTGGACTTTACGAAGCTGAGATCGGAGTTGCAAACGCTGGACAAGGCTGAGTTTTCGCAGATCCGAAACGACCACGATAGACTCGCGAACGAGATTGAGAAACTCAAGCAGAAGCTGAAAGAGGAGGTCTCCAAGACGCAGGCCAGCGTCAGGCTCGACATGAATCTTGAGAAGGGCCGCATACGAGAGGAAGGAGCCATCCACGAACTCAAGATCAAGGAAACAGACACACGTATCGACTCGGAGCTTTCGAACGTGCGCACACAACTAGAGGCCGTCAAGTTCCAGGTCCTGCAATGGCTTGTCGGTGTATGCACCGGTACTTTCGCTATTGTGCTGGCATACATCCGGCTTCTCATGTAGCAACAGAAAGATCATATATTATTAAACGGCGCTATCAATACATTTAGAAGAAGAGCTCCTTGAGGATTCTCATGGTGTCGGCGGGCGAGTTGACGGCGTGGCCGATCGTGCGCGGGTCCTCGTAGATCTCGTAGTCGTTGCCGCCCTTGAACGACTTGTCGCCAAAGAAGTGGATGTCCTTGAAACCCTCCTTCTCGATGTGCTGGAGACAGTACGTCTTGTCCCATCCGGTAGGGAAGACGTCGAAAGAGATCTGGCCGCCGATCGAGTAGGTCAGGGCAAGGTCCGAGAACTCGGCCTTCAGCTTCGAGACCAGGGTCTCACGGATCTTGTGCTCCTTGTCGTAGGCCTCGAACTCGTTGCGCTCAGCGGTCGAAGCGTTACGGCCGATGGGCGACACGTTGATCATGCCGTTGCGGAACTCAATGAAGGTTCCACGGACCTTGGGCAGGTCCAGCTCCGACAGATGGCGGAGGATAAACTTGACCAGGGCACGGTACTTGTCCTCACCGATCCACTGGATGAAGCTCTGCGAGGCGAGCTGCTTGCCCAGACGGTAAGCAGTCAGGCCGTTCTCGGAAAAGCAGAAGTCGAACATGTCGAGGACGTTGTCGCCAAGCTGCTCCTTCTGCTTGACCAGGTCGCTGCCACCAACGAAGCCAATGGCAACCTTGTCGCGGAGGTCGGCCAGGAGCTGCTTCATCTCAGGCGAGATCTCCAGACGGGCAGGCGTGAGAGTGCCATCGACGTCGAAGAGGACGACAGTGTCCTTGATCGGGCGTTCAGTGAGAGGGACAACCATTGTTTCTGCACAATCAGCTCAGCTCAAGAAAGTCTCAGCTGCGAACAGCATGTCAATTGCGATCGTAGACCCCGGCATGGTTCAAAAGCAGCGCACAAATAGATATCTGACAGCTGGATTCAAACGGTCGGTCGGTGGCTCCGTCGCGTCCATTGACCCAATTATTTGCAACAAGCACATGCGTCCAGACAACGCATCTGTGGACCTACCTTGTGTAGAGTGCTAATGTTCAAAGAGCAAGTTCGGGGCGGATGGATTCTGTTATATATGATCGCGGGTGCGGCCAAAACTATCTTTTGCGTTCTCAGTCGTTCCGTGTCCTAGAAGCGCGAGTGCTGCATCCAGGCGTCTGTATTTGGGTGTAGGCGGCCGCGCAGCATGGGCTTGACCGCTTATACTAGTCCCGAATCGATTGTTTTAGTCCTACTTTGACACTAGCGGTAGCTGCACTCGAAGTCACGTGACATGCTGCACATGAGTCGGGTAGTGAACCTACCTGCGCAAGGGTGGCCGTACCCGCCAAAGCGGTCGGACCCGTAGCTTACGGGTAGAGGCGGTGCTCACTACGCGCTGGCATTTGGACCTCTGGGTATAGCGTGTGGGCTCAGGCTCGGTCAATGCCCGGACTAAGAATGGGCCTCACTCGTAAGTACACGTTTCCGATACCCGGTTGGCGTCAATTGTCCGTCATCCTGCACACACGTGTGCCGGTTTTCGTTTAGCCGAAACCGCGACCGGGGTTTACCGCACGCGCCGGCCTCCTTGCGGCTCTGCGGCTCTGGACCATACCTCCCAGTCTCTGACCAGGGCACACAACGTGGTAGATAATTCAAGCGTAATTGTGTGAACCGCAGAGGTGGAAATGCCGGCGTAGCCGCCTAGCCGCTAAGGTGCGCTATGGGAGGACGGTTGAGCGACTTCAGGCCGACGTCAGGCCGGCTGCACTGTCCCGCAGTGACCGTGAGATCTTGATCTACATCGCCTAAATACTGGAGAAGCGCGTGTACCACATAGAGTAATGGTGTGCTAGACAAGCGAGTAGATCGAATACGTGGCGTGCAAGCGTGTACGCGAAGGAGTCCACTGGCAGACGCGGCGCGACAAAGTAAGCCGCACATACTGCGGCGTGACGGCCGCAGAGACAGATCGGCGGCGGCTGCAGCTGTCTTGCAGCTGTTTCGCTCACTTTGTGAGTGCCGCAGGGCGTGTCCAGATCAAGCAGTGCGGCCGCAGTGCGCAGCGGCTGATTCCAAGGGAGTGGACCGGACCCGGCTCGCGGGCTGTTGACCTTATGGCTGACTATCAGAGCCGCCGGTCCCGGCCGAGCCGAGTATTCTGCTGCAACCCATGGAACGGCCGTGGTGCTGCGAGTAGCCGCCCCAGACGCACGCGTTCTGGATCACGTCTATAACTCTCGTTAACGATCACAAGTTACGATAGAGCGCATATGTGTCGTCTGTAGCCACGTGCAGGACCGACGTACGCTGTACAGCTAGCACCGCCACTCAGCGTTGCTTCGATCCCGCCGCTTGTTCGGCTGTGCCAAATCTACGGACCTTTCGGTGCCGGGGGCCACCGAGCACTGGCGCCAGCGTTGCGGCTGGGATCCTTGTCATGCGCATGCCTACTCACCACCTCTAGTCAAACAGGTTGGGGCTCAAGCGTGGTGAGCTAATAATAGTATGCACCGCGCGCTGTCGCCGACCCAAGATCGCATGCCCACCTATCTCCGCACTTTCCGACCCAGCTCTCCTCCCCTCAGTCCGGCCGGCCAACGGTCAGGGCTGTGGTGTGGGACGTTCTCACGCCAGCGCCCACACCACGATCGATCGCGCGTGCACCAAGGTCTCCTGCATTAATATCTTCTGTTCGTCCGTAAGCTGGCAGCGGCAAGGCGCCACTGCATGCGACGCGTAAATGGAGCGCAATATAACCTACCAGACGGATATGTTCCTAGGTGCATGCTAGAGTTCATAAAAATAGAATGTGTGTCTGTAATCTGCACCGCTTGCTCGCTCGCTAGTTGAGAAGAGTATAAGCGTAGCTTATTAAACTCTCAAAGTATGTCATACCTGCCTCTAGCGACCTAGTTCCGACCACTGTATTTACCTGTTACCTCTTTTGTTTCCAAAAGTTTTGTAGCCATGCATCGCGGCCCCTTGCCATCCACTGGCCGGCGCCTCTTGACAAGGCCCTCCAGGGCAGCAGCAGCAGCCGCCACTGTGCGTGCTCGCGGCGTGAAGCGCGCCGCGTCAGCTATGTGTGTCAGTGCGTTGGCTGTGTCTCGTAGGCTGCGCAGCACGGTACTGTTTGGTAGTACAGCCACCGCCCTTCTAAAAATGGCCATGTCGCCGCTGAACCGGCCGGCGGTACTTGTATGGCCACGACGCCGCGCGCGCAGGTAGTCGAGTCTCTAGGCCGGCTCATCGGACGTCCGCTAATTCAATGGCGCGGCCACAGCTAGCGCTGCTCGAGAGGTCGGCTGGCTAAGGCACGAGCTGTTCAGTGAGCCACTACGTGCTACGAGCTTGGCTTCTTAGAGCGGTCCATTCTCAGGGCGACACCCGCGCGCATCGCTGCCACTCCCAATGTAAATCAGGCCTATACGCCAAAGGTGAACGAAACTATATTTGTCGGGCCTCCTAGATTTCCGCGCCCGAAAGCTGCACCGTATTTAACCCCGGCTCGGCCCATATTTTTGCCCATCTTTCGCCGTCCAAACCTGTTCACGTCCCCGGCCACTGTCGCACGACAGCCGCCGCGTGATCGAACTGTCACGCATTCGACGCTCGCCATCGCCGATAAGCAGTTGCTGGCCAGGTGAGTGATACCGGATCCGCGCCGGGCGGGTCTATCACGACCCCAGGGCCGCGTCTGGGCTCTACTAACGGTCTAGCCAAGCTGTACCAGCCTGCTGCGCGCAGCCGGAGTCGACGACCCGCTCGCGCCGACGTTTACGTCCGAGTGTGTTTATTCCCGCCGCGGATAATCCGCGTCACCCGGTAGCACGGCTGCTACTGCACACCCAACCGAAACCGAACGCGTTATAGGCTTTTTGCATCAAGCCTGCGGCCAGAAGTAATGGTGAGTGCTTTTTTTGTACAGAGTTCGTGTGGCGTAAAAGTGCGAGGCTCCGAAAGTATGCGGGCGAGATTTGTTTGGTGCATGCGCCGCAGGCGCGTTCAGCCGTGCGCACAGCCACACTAGCAACAAGCTGCCAATCTACGGACGCAGACCGTGCGCCCATATACGACCAGAGCTGACTTTTCAGGGCATACAGATCAACAGGGCCAACTCTAATCAGTCGTTCGTCGATAAGCTCGCTCCCGTGGACGACGTTATCGCGCCCGTTCCTGAGCTGAAAACTGGTGGTGGACACATCCCAGGTAGACTCAGCGCCGACGGCAGTGGAATGGAAACCGTGAGCAGCGACTTTGCAAAGCTGCGATTACTGGCCGACGGTGCCGAGCCCAAGCACAGCCACTCGAGCTCCCACTCTTCGGCGTCGTCCAGGCGCGACTCAACCGGCAGCGCCTACTACAGCGCGCACACGCCGTCACCTCCGCAGGCTCAATTGGAATCCTTCGGTGCCTGGGACTCACCGGCTCCTCCGATGGCGGTCGAGCCGATGCCTGCGCACGAGGGCAGGGAAGACCTGTCGCATGTGCGTCGACCGTCTGTGACCGAGAACGGTGTTGCGCTCCAGCGGGGACGCAATGTGACTCGGCAAAGCTTCATTCGACACAAGAACGCGCGTAGCTTGACGTCCGGCGCCGCGGTAGTCGAGGTTCTGCCGCCAGTGCGGGCGGCGATCTCAACCTCGAAGCGCAACTCACGGCAATTCGAGGAGCTTATTTTCGACTCTGCGGCCGAGGCAGCAGAACCTCACCGGACAGCCACTTCACGGTCGCGGTCACCCTTCTTCACTGGAGAAGCTGTGTCGTCGGACGACGAGCTGGCGGCGTACGGGTCGCAGAGCCTCCTGGCAGGCGGCAGACGGTCCGAGATCGATATCCCGGCTAGCGTCGCTGCGACTGCCGCTGATACGATTCAGCGTCAGCGCCACTCGCGCAAGGCCTCTTTGGGAAGCCCAGGCTACTACCCGACTGGCGATGCCTCGATACCTGGGGGCGCCTATGTCCCACTTCTTGACGAAGAGGGAACCGGAGTAATTGACGGCTCCCATCCCGACATGCGCATGCTCTCTGGGGAGGACATGGTCAAGGGGCCGCTGGATCGTGCTCGCTCTGCGTCGCCGCGTTCACCGTCGCCGGCGTCGCCGAGCAGCGAGCGCGCGTTCGCCAACTACGCCAACCCGTCCGAAGTCGCGCTCGAGAGTCAAAAATCAAAGGAGCAGCTGATACAGCCAACGCCGACGACCATGGCTGGCCAACCTGCGTCCGCAGGTGGTCGGCCACTGTCGGCTGTCGAATGGAGCAAACTTAACAGACCCCAGACGGCCGGCGACGACACGTTGCCGAAGCTGCCGAACACAAACCACGTCATGACTGCGTCCGACTTTGAGCTCTACCGCACGCAGTGCCTCGTTGCCGGCCGCAACGGACTGGTGGATGACGGCGACGACAACGACGACGCGAGCTCGGTGTCGATCCAGGACCGAACCGAACGGTCTCGCACGAGCAGTATGGCCAAGCACCAGGCCAGCGAACCACGAATTGCGGATGAGTACGACGAGGAGGAGAACGAGGAGTTTCTCCGGATCCAGGCGTTGAAAAAGAAGCAGAGCGCAAGTCTGGCGGTGTACCGCCAAAAGATGATGAAAGTCACCGGGTCTCACGTTCCCCCGATGCCGCAGGCGATCACTGTCGAGCCGTCGCAGAGCTACGAGGACGAGGACGACGATGTACCGCTCGCTGTGCTGCAGGCACACGGGTTCCCCCAATCGCGCCATCACGCGTCCAGGTCGATGAGTAGTGTTTCGATACAGTCCGACTACGAGAACGGCATGCATGATATGAACGGAATGAACGGAGCGGTACAGATGAACAGCATGAACACTATGAATGCGATGAACGGCCAGTACCCGTATGCTGGCAGTACCGGAAATTTGCATAATATGAACAGTATGACGAGTATGGCGAACATGAACATGCCAGGACAGGTCAATACAAACGCATATGCGGCCCTGCACGGGTATCAGTTCCCGCCGCAGCAGATGCAGCCGCCGATGCAGCCGCCGATGCAGCCGCCAATGCAGCCGCCGATGCAGCCGTCGGTACAGTCGATGACACAGTTTCCGCCTCTGCCGATGCAGCAGCCGATCTCGCGGCCCCAGTCGTACATGGCCATGTACCCCCAGGGCCAGGAGTTCATGACCGACAACGTCTACATGGACCCCCCTGCAACTGCCCCCGTGCAACCGCCGCGGGGCCTAATTGGCGAAATCGTCAGGGAAGAGGAGGCCAAGGTCCACCGGCGGAGCCAGATGAACATGCGCATGATGTACGGTAATCGGCGTCTCGAGCAGATGTACTCGTCCAACCAGGCTATGTCATCGGCGTCGTCGCTGGCGCAGCCGCAGTTTGGTCACCAGCACAACTCGTCGTTCGACGGCAACTACGGCTACCTGGGCACGTCTCCGATGCGGCCTTCGTCGTCGATGTCAATGGCCGCGCCACCGCTCGTGGGCGGCCGGATCACGTCAATGCAGCCGCTGCCGCCGGCGAGCCGGCTGTCGGCGCAGCCGCTGGTCGGGGAGCCCATGCTGCAGCCGCCGCCGACCGCGCAACAGAGCCAGCTGCAGAACCTGATGAACATGCAGATGCAGCTGCAGATGCAGATCATGGAAAACATGATGAACAATCAGTCGCTGCAGCAACAGCAGCAGCAGCAGCAGCTGCAGATGCAGCAGCAGCAGCTACAGCAGCAGATGCAGCAGCTGCAGATGATCTCGCAGCCGCCGGCGACGGCGCCGCCGCGCCAGAGCGGGTTCTACAACATGCGCAGTCCATCGTCGATGTCGCTGGCACCCGCGATGGCCGCGGGCGCGACCGCACACATCATTCCCGAGCCGGGCAGCCGGTTTGTGCCCCCGCAGGCGGAGAACATCCCGCCCCGCGCGCCGCAGAACTCGCGGCCGGCCTCGTCCATGTCCAGCTTCGGTGCGGGCGTGGCCCGGCAGCGCTACCGCGGTGTGCCGCCGCCCGAGATCGGCGAGCTGCGGCTGACGGACGGCCCGGCCGGCCTGGCGCCGCCCGCGCCGGCCTTCCAGCAGGGCTCGCGCGACTCGCCGGCCACAGTGGCCAGCTACGACACCGGCGACGACGCCGTCGACCTCGTCAAGACGCCGTCGCTCGTGGTCTCGGAGCCTACGACGGACGAGGGCTCGTGGGAGTCTGTCCGGCGTCGCAAGGACCTGCTAAAAAAGAAGTGGAAGGGGCACATCGTTCTGGGGTCGAACACGTCTGTTCCGGCCTAGGGCCCACCACGCGCACAGCGCCCGCATCGTGATCTGGCTCCGCCGTCGCGCCTCGTTTCTTGTCTACCATTCTTGCATCGCGCCCTCGGGCCGCCTGTCTATATATTTTGCGCGCAGCGCGTTGTCCATATAGTTGATTTACGCTAAGAAGGTCATAATTAATATTCATTTCACGGTAGTCGCGTGCGGCGCTGTCGGCCGCCCAGCCTTGGTGCGGCGCGGCGCTGCGGCTCTGTGGCTGCTGCGGTCGCTGCGGCTGACGGCGGCGTCCCTGCCGTTTACCCGGCAGCGCTCCACCGCGGCGGAATTGAGTCCAGCCGGCCGGGTCGCGCCGTGCGCGGTGGGCTGAGCGGACCCAGCTATCGCTGGGAGGTTGCCGCACGGCGCGGTTAGCGCAGCCCCGCCACACATAGGTCGCAAGTGCGCAAAACGTGCGCGCTTGTGGCGCAACTACCGCATGTTGGTGATTTTGGACCCATATCTAATCGATCGTGGTGGCCAGGCGTCGGCTTGCCTTCGCGATTACTCAACACCGGCATTCTTCGCTACAGCGCACGAGTGGGCCAGGCTTCCATACGTTCGCGCGCACCTCGGAACGTCCGGCAAAGACATTTCCGGCTCACACAGACGGACCACAGGCTCTAGACGTGCGGTGGGTCCACATTGAGACTGAGTAGTCACGGACTGCGACCAGTGGAGACTCATTCGGGGGCACCAGCCCACGGTTACGTCAAAGTCAGGACACAGCGCCTGCGCAGGCCATCGAGTGGCCGTTGGGTGTTGACGCAAGCCAGCAGCGAGAGATGTCGTACACGATGTCGTCGTCCATGTCGTCGTCCATGTCGCAGATGTCGTCGCAGATGTCGTCGGCGATGTCGTCGGTCATGTCGACCAAGCTCAACACGAAGGTCAACAACATGATGTTCCGCAAGTCGCTGGCGGACGTCATCCGCGGCATCCGGTCGTGCCGGGACCCCGAGGCGGCCGAGAAGTACATCCGCGACGTGCTGTCCGAGTGCCGGCAGGAGTGCCAGAGCCAGGACATGGACGTCAAGACGGCCGCGGTGCTCAAGCTGGCCTACGTAAGTGCGTCGCCGGCCGCGCTGACCGCAGCTGCAAATGTTTGGCCACGACATCTCGTGGGCGAGCTTCCACATCCTCGAGGTGATGTCGTCGAGCAAGTTCGGGCAGAAGCGCGTGGGCTACCTGGCCGCGATGCAGAGCTTCGGCCAGGACACGGACGTGCTCATGCTGACGACGAACCTGCTCAAGAAGGACCTCGGGTCGCGCAACCACCTCGAGGTCGCGCTGGCGATCTCGGGCATCTCCAACATCGTGTCGCCCAGCCTGGCGCGCGACCTGTCCGAGGACCTCATCAAGATGATGAACCACTCGCGGCCGTACGTGCGCAAGAAGGCCGTGCTGGTCATGTACAAGATCTTCCTGCAGTTCCCCGAGGCGCTGCGCAACTCGTTTCCGCGGCTGCGCGAGAAGCTCGAGGACGCCCAGCTGTGTAAGTGGCCGCCGGAGTCGTCTAACGCCAGCCGTCGTCTCGGCGACCGTCAACGTCATCTGCGAGCTCGCCAAGAAGCACCCGAAGAACTACCTGCCGCTGGCGCCGCAGCTGTTCAACCTGCTGACGTCGTCGTCCAACAACTGGATGCTGATCAAGATCATCAAGCTGTTCTCGTCGCTGGCGCCGATCGAGCCGCGGCTCAAGTCCAAGCTGACGCCGCCGATCACGAACCTGATCCAGACGACGACGGCGATGTCGCTGCTGTACGAGTGCATCAACTGCATTGTGTCGGGCGGCATGCTCGGCAAGGACGACGAGCAGCTGGCGACCATGTGCGTGTCCAAGCTGCGCATGTTCTTCGAGGAGACGGACCAGAACCGTAAGTGGAGCCGCGGGCGCGCTAACGGCAGTCAAATTCGTCGGCCTGCTGGCCATGACCAAGATCGTGCAGATCCACCCGGTGCTGGTTGCCCAGAACATCGACGTCATCCTCGAGTGCGTCGACGACGCCGACCTGTCGATCCGGCAGCGCGCGGTCGAGCTCGTGGTGTTCGTGGTGAACCCCGAGAGCCTGTTTGACATCGTCAAGAAGCTCATGCTGCAGCTGATCCCGCAGTCGCGCGAGCAGGTCCTGCCCGAGCAGTACCGGCTCGAGGTTGTCCGCCGGGTGCTGGACATGTGCTCGCGCGACATGTACGCGAACGTGACCAACTTCGAGTGGTACGTGGCTGTGCTGGTCGACCTGGTCAAGATCTCGGAGGGCGTCAAGCTCGCCGGCGACGAGATCGGCGCCGAGCTGCTGAACGTGACTGTGCGCGTGCGCAATGTCGTGCCGTACGCGACGACGTCGGCCGCCAAGCTCATCGCGGACCGCGACATCTTCGCCAAGTCCCCGGGCGTGCTCAAGGGCGCGGGCTGGATCGTGGGCGAGTACGCGCGGTACCTGGACAGCCCGTACGACGTGCTGGACTGCATGCTCGCGCTCGAGCCCAACACGTCGACGGCCGAGATCGAGGCCGTCTACATCCAGGCGATTCCCAAGATCTACGCGGTCTACGCCGGCAGCAGCGTGGCGCCGTGGACCGAGTCGCGCACGCGCGAGGTGCTCCACCTGACCGAGCGCGTGGTCGCGTTCCTCGAGAAGTACTCGGTGTCCATGGACATCGAGGTCCAGGAGCGCTCGGCCGAGTTCCTCGAGCTCTTCCGGCTGGTCGCGCAGGCCGTCAAGGAGCGCGTCGACGACGAGTCGACCGACCTGAGCCCGCCGATGCTCATCACCGAGGCCATGACGTCCATGTTCACGCTCTGGGAGCTCAACCCGGTGTCGGCCAAGGCGCAGCGCAAGATCCCGATCCCCGACGGCCTCGATCTCGACGAGCAGTTCCACGACCCTGTCGTCTACTCCGAGTCCGAGGACGAGGACGAGATCATGATGCGCGAGGAGCTTCTGCGCCAGCAGGAGCAGCTCTCGCGCCAGGGCATCAACTCGTCCATCAAGTCCGACGGCAAGCGCTCGACGCTCGTCGTCAAGGACGGCCAGACCCTGGCCTCGCCCGACACGTCCGAGGACGAGGACGAGCGCGAACGCAGCCGCCAGAAGCGCCGCGAGCAGCAGAAGGACGACCCGTTCTACATCCTCGAGTCGTCCAAGATCGCGTCCAAGAAGCCGCGGTCGCCGTCGAGCTCGCCGGAGCAGCCCATGAAGGACGAGGAGCTTGATATCGACTCGATTCCGATCATGAAGCTCGAGATTGCCACGCTCGACTCGGCCGTCAAGACGTCCAAGAAGAAGAAGCGGCGCCAGGTCGTGCAGCCGGTCGAGATCATCAAGGAGGAGACGTTTGGCGACGACGTCGCCGACGACAGCGACGACGAGCGGCCCGGCCGCCCGACGTCGAGCGGAAACGCCGCGCGCACAGTCTCGAGCCGCCGCGGCAAGGGCATCCTGCGCGTCGACGCCCGCGGCCTCGAGGGCTATGACATCGAGGACGCGGGGTCGGACGACGAGGGCCGCAAGGAGGTCGAGCGGTTCAAGGCCGAGATGCAGGCCGCGCGCAACGCAGCCGCGGCCAAGGCCGCCGAGGAGGCGAAGGCGGCCAGGAAGCTGCTGAAGGCCAAGAAGGAGAAGAAGGACAAGAAGGACAAGAAGGACAAGAAGGACAAGAAGACCAAGGTCAAGATCGCCGAGCCCGAGCCTGCTGCTGAGCCGCAGGCCGGCGCGGCGGAGCCGACCGCGTCCGCCGAGTCCGCCGCCGACGCCGTCGCCGAAGCCGCCCCCAAGCCCAAGAAGGAGGTCGAGAAGGTCGCCATCGCCACCGACGACGGCGAGGTCAAGACCATCAAGATCAAGAAAAAGAAGGAGAAGAGCGTGGCCACCATCGATTAGTCTCTGATCCACGACGACTATGAACTCTACGAATTTTGGATTTGGCTCGACAGGCCAATTGTTTGCATGTCGGTCACTTTTGTATAGAGTGCATTTGCATTGTTAATTAGTCTCATAATACGGGCTCGCCCTCGAGTATGCATCTGTGGTGGCGGCCCGCCACACTGTTCGGCGTAGAGTGTCTGTAGCGCTGCGACCCTACTGTTCGTCGCCATGGCGGTGGTCGGTCTCGGTGCCGCCGAGGGCCTGTTTCTCAAAGACCCGGTGGGAGGCGATGAAGCTGCGCGTCAGATTTGCGCTCAGACATACGTACAGGGCACCGTGCAGCCCGCCCAGCCGCTTGATGTACTCGCCCTGCACGGCTGTGACCTTGAGCAGGTTCTCGAGGTCGTTCATGTTGGCCTGGAGCTGTGCCAGCTGCGAGTGCAGGTGCGACATCTGGCGGGCTTTCATGGGCGTCGCGAGCGACTGCCGGTTGCGACCGCCGTTCTCATAGTTGCTGTACATGCTCTGACGCTGGTACTGGCTGTTGTAGGCGCCCGCCGAGCTGCTCATGGTGTGCAAAGGCTGTCGTGGTCTAAATTTCGGCGCGTGTGGTCCCAAAATGTGATCGGTGTTTGTTTACGTGCGGCGGCGTGCGGCAACGGGCGGCGGCGTGCCCAGGCGGGTGCCGCGAGCGAGCGACGGCTCGCGACGGCCGCGGCGGCGCCTGGCTGCCAGACACGCGCCGGACGGCCCTGCAGCGGCCATCTCCCGCGGGCGCCCTGCGAGGCATGCCTGCTCGGCCAGCACTCTCTCCAACAAGAGCGTTCGTGGTTTAGCGGTAAAATCCGTCGTTGCCATCGACGGGCCCCCGGTTCGACTCCGGGCGGACGCATTTTTGCGCGCGACGCGCACTATCTGGGCTAGCGATCACGTGACCCCTGCTTGATAGCCGCCGGCGTAGTCTGACTACCAGTACCACGCAGGCGGAGTTAGCAAACATAGTACCACCCTTTCCCTCCCCTCTTTTTGAAATGAAAGCTGTTTGGCAGTCCTCTCAACGAGTATTGTCACCGTACAGCACTGGATTGATTACTCAGGGAGCCCACAAACTTGCTACGGCGGCTCTACCCCCAAGTTTTCACCGGATCGCGAGCCACATATACAGCTGCCCCGGAGTCAGATTGCCAGTGCGCAATTACAGTACACAGCCGGACGCAGCCGCAGCCATAAAGATGCCGTCCACCGACTTTACCGCGGCGCAGACCCGTCTGTTTGCCGACACCAAGGCGCCCTTCAGCTCGCTGACGGCGAAGGCTCACTTTGACGAGCTGACGACGGAGGAGAAGCTGTACGCCCACTACTTCAGCAAGTAAGTCCCCGCTGCGGATTGGCAGCCACCGGCGGCGATGGCCGCTGGTGGGCTGCCGGATGGAGCCTCGTTCACGGCCAGCGCTGACCGCCAGGGCCGGCCACTGGGGAACGCGCGTCGGCCTCCGCCAAGTGAGCCCCGAGTCCGAGCAGACGTTCGATCTGATCATGAAGCTCTACGCGGCCGTCGAAGGCAATTGGGAGGCCATCGTGGCCAAGGACCTGCTGAGCACGGACGAGCTCGAGCTCTTTCTCGAGTACGCAAGCCAGTTTCTTTCCAACCTGGGCAACTACAAGTCGTTTGGCGACGTCAAGTTCATTCCCCGCCTGGCGCGCGCCCGGTTCGAGGCCGTGTGCTCGCTGACGCCCGAGACGGCCGCGCTCTTTGCCGCTGTCGCCGACGCGCTCTACTCGGTCGAGCCGCCGGCGACGACCATGCTCGGATACCCCGAGAACGGCCACGTGACGTCATACTACGCCGGCGCGATCACCAAGGCCGAGGTCGAGGCCATCCAGGCCGAGTTCTCCAAGCTCGGGTTCATGCCGGAGAACACGCGGGTGTTCAAGAAATCGGCCAGCGAGTTTGACCTCGTCGTCGCGTCCGGCGAGAACAAGGCGGGCCCGGTTTTCGACGTCCCGGCCATCAGCGCCAAGGTCAGCATTGTCTACGGCGACCACGCCCGCGAGATGACCGAGATCGCGAAGGCGCTCGACGCCGCCAAGGCCCACGCCGCCAACGAGACCCAGAAGAAGATGCTCGCCGCGTACGTCGACTCGTTTGCGACCGGCGACATGCAGGCCCACAAGGAGTCGCAAAAGTACTGGGTCAAGGACGTCGGCCCCAACGTCGAGACCAACATCGGCTTCATCGAGACGTACCGCGACCCGGCCGGTATCCGTGGCGAGTGGGAGTGCCTGGTGGCCATGGTCAACAAGGAGCGCACCAAGACTTTCGGAGAGCTTGTGGACGGCGCCAAGGGGTTCATCGACATGCTTCCTTGGCCCAAGGAGTTCGAAAAGGACACTTTCACACCCCCTGACTTCACGTCGCTCGAGGTCATGACGTTTGCTGGGTAAGGCATCCGCGGCGCTGGCGAACGTGTGCTGACCAGACAGCTCGGGCATCCCCGCAGGCATCAACATCCCCAACTACGACGACGTGCGCCAGACGATCGGCTTCAAGAACGTGTCGCTGGGCAACATCCTCTCGGCCAAGTCGGCCAACGAGAAGATCTCGTTTCTC
Source organism: Neoaidaea tothii (assembly GCF_038497935.1). Lineage (NCBI taxonomy): Eukaryota > Fungi > Ascomycota > Lipomycetes > Lipomycetales > Lipomycetaceae > Neoaidaea > Neoaidaea tothii. Next base: position 66,721 of record NW_027118013.1, read on the forward strand.
TCGGACGAGGACGCCGTGCTCTTCGACAAGCTCCGTGGCCCGTCGTTCGAGGTCCAGGTCGGCATCCACGAGCTCCTTGGCCACGGCTCGGGCAAGCTGCTGACCGAGACCGCCGCGGGCGTGTACAACTACGACAAGGAGAACCCGCCCCTGTCGCCGATCGACGGCAAGCCTGTGACGACCCACTACAAGCTGGGCGAGACCTGGGGCGGCAAGTTCGGCATGACCGCCGGCTCGTACGAGGAGTGTCGCGCCGAGTGCGTCGCCATGTACCTCTGCACAGACAAGCCGCTGCTGAAGATCTTTGGCCACGGCGAGACCGGCGAGCAGAACGCGGACGACGTGCTCTACATCTCGTACCTGCAGATGGCCCGCGCCGGTCTGCTCGCGCTCGAGTACTGGGACCCCGTGTCCAAGAAATGGGGTCAGCCGCACATGCAGGCTCGCTTCTCGATCTTGAAGACGTTCTTGGAGGCGTCAGCCCCTGGCGAGGCGCCGTTTGTGACGCTAACGAGCACCACGCCCGATCACAGCGATCTGCTGTTGACCATGGACCGCACTAAGATCCTGTCACACGGTCGCGTTGCCGTCGGCAAGTACCTGCAGAAGCTCCACATCTACAAGTCGTCGGGCGACGTCGAGAACGGCCTGGCACTGTACGCGCAGACCACCACTGTCCCCGAGGAGCTTGCGCAGTACCGCGAGGCTGTGCTCAGCAAGAAGCTCCCGCGCCGCCAGTTCGTCCAGTGCAACACGTTTGTCACCGACACCGCTGAGGGCAAAACCGTCCAGATGAAGGAGTACGAGCCGTCGGCGCGTGGCCTGATCCAGAGCTTCGCCGAGCGCGAGTACTAATGGGCAAATATGTATATTGAGAATAGCACAAAGAATCTCCTTCTAAGCGAGCGCCTACCAGCGTCTAGGGGCGAAGCCCAGAACGCCCAGAGTCCTGGGTGACGGGAGACGCACGTAGCCGAGAGTTGACATGTCACATGACTCGCATGCATGCATCGTGCATCGTCTAGTCCAGCGATCTGGTCAGGTGCGCAGAGACAATGCCGCCACGTCAGAGTTATTTACGGACGCGTCTGAGACATGGAGCAGATACGACGCATGATGACGACTGCAGGAGAATACCTGAGACAGACTATCGCCATGCACGCGCGAACAACTACAGGACAGCGGTCGCGACTGCGTCGGTCGATTGGCTGCAATGGAAATACTTTGTTGCTATGTAGAAGTCAACTAGCATGGTCGCAGAGGGCGCAAAGGCGCAATTCCTTTGGCAAGTCTAAAACAAAAGAGCAGTATTACAACACCGAAGACATGTAGGCTGTGAGCTATATTTATATAGCCTGCGGAATATGCACGTTCGCAGACCCGCAGAGGTCCTTCCAACTCAGGAACTTTCCATCGGTGGTGTAGGCGCCACCGGTCTGGAAAACCTTCTCGGAAGCCTCGCGAACGTCCTTGTTGTCAACGTTGGTGGACCACCACATCTTGGGCCACCAGGCGTCCATGGCCTCCTTGGGGCCGTTGAAATGGAGCACCGGGGCGATGAAGTTGGTGATCTTGTTGTAGGCCCAGGCCTTGCGCTCGCTGGCGGGCTTGCGCGGGAAGCTCATGAAGTCCTCGTCGACGAATCCGATGTCGTCGTGCGAGAAGGTCATGGTCTGGAAGATCTGCGAGCGGAAGTCGACAGTCATGGGCAGGTCCTGGTCGCCGTAGACGTTGGCGATGTACATCTGGTCCGAGTAGACCTCGTCCGGAGGCGCGACCGAGATCGAGTAGTTGGCGCGATCGTAGATCTGGCGGAGGGTCTTGACGGAGCCGAACATGTTGCCCGAGTTGAGCCAGCGCGGACGGTGGTGGATGTAGCGGCGGCGCGACGCGGTGATCTTGGTCGCGTCGTCCGTGTCCGGGCCAAACACGTCCGTCGGCAGGGGCGACTCGGGGATGTTGGTGCACGCGGGCGAGGCGAAGTCGTTGGGCCAGCACTTCTTGTCGGCGCCAAAGATGGCGATGTCCTGCGAGCCGACCTCGGTCAGCAGCTCGACAAAGCGGTCGACCAGGGCCTTGAACGGCAGCTGGTACCAGACGTCAAAGCCGTCCATGATCAATGCGAAGTGGTTGTCCGGCAGCGCGTGCAGGTACGCGTCGATGCCGTTGATCTTGAGCACACGGGCCCCGGCGCCCTGCAGCTGGCTGCCCCAGTTGATCAGCGTCGGCTTGGGGTAGTCGTTGATGAGCGCCGTGTAGAGCGAGCGGCAGAAGTTGAAGTGCGACCGGGTGAGCGGGATGAGGAAGTCGAAGTGGTAGGTCTCGCCATTGATGATGAACTCCTCGGACGACTGCGTGCGGAACGACTCGATGTCCGACAGGACCGAGACCGACGGAGTCTTGGAGAAGCCGGCGTTGATCTTCTCGTACTCGGCAGAACCTGCGCCTGCCGCGTTAGTGGACTCGAGGTCTGAGATGGCCTTGGCCGTGTCGATGTCCGCACCAGAGTTTCCTGTAAGACTCGACTTGCCGGCCGCGATGGGGATGTTTGACGTTTTCTGTGGTCAGTCCGGTTGCATCCAGGCACGTACGTAAAGGCTGCTGCCGACGAAAAGAAAGACTGTGACGATCGCGGCCAGGATCATGACCCGGCGCGCATTGCTGCTCGCCAAAACGGGGGCCATTGCGGTGTGTGAGGGGCGAGCAGGAGATGCCTGGTTGCTCAGTGTCTAGTGCCGGCCGGAGGTCGGATGCTGCTTGCTGCTGGATGCAACTGTTCGTCCGTGTGCGCTAGCACGTCAATTCAAGTGTGCCGCTGCGACGAAAACAAAGCTGCGTCGAAAGGAGCACACGGCGCTGTATATGAATGGAGGAGGGATAGGGGGGAGGAAGGTAAGAAGAGTAAAGAGATACGTGTGGGCGACGGCGAAGGGAAGTAAAGACGGCCGCGGTAGCTGGGAACTTGAAACTTTACGTGGACTGTACAAGAAAAATCTGTGCAATACTGCGAGATGCGCGTGGATCGGGCACCCAAATTAAAGCCTACGCTCGAAACGACCCACGGCAGAGGTATGCTAAACGGAGTGCCTGCACGGGGCCCGAGTGGGTTTAGACTCCCTGGGTGATGGTACCGGGTGGTTGCGACCGGCCGCCAGCGGCGGCAGGGCGCCACACCACGGGCGGCGGCTGAGACGACCATGCGGCACGGATAGGGTAGCGGGCGTCGGGTACTACCCGTAGTAGTCGGATTAGGGTAAGTGGTTGCAGAATTTTGCGATCTGCTGGTCTAAAAAAGGAATGACTAGAACAATAACGGACTAAATTGTACGCTGCACGTATCGCGAAACTTTAATGACGCTATCACGCATATGCCGGCAAGCTGGCGGACCTGCGCGCGACGCGCCTAGGGTCCGAGTCGCGCGCTTCCGCAAGGCTGAGTGAGTGGGCACAGCCTTCCAGGGACGAGGCAGCGCCGAGGGACTAGCAGTGCCGACCACGTCTAGCAGCGTTAGAGCCATAGGTTGCACGAAGCTAGTACAGACGAGCACCTTGGCGCCGTCCCTGCGTGGGCCAACCGTGCAACCCATCCCGCGGGCCGCGTCTCGAGCCGCGCCGTGGACGGCTGACCAGCGGCTAGTCCGCGCCAGTACCTGCAAGTACCACAGTGCGACCGTGGTCCTGGGCGCGCCGCGGACGTGGACCTTAGCGTTTTAGGCTAGAGTGGCGGCGGCCTGCGCGCCGGCTGCCACCGGCGCGACGAGCGGCCAACGCGAGGTACGCATAGTACGTTTCTGGTGGCTACGCAGACGTAGCGCGCGCCGGTCCACGGCCCGTGGCGACTTGCTGCGGCCGCCGTGGTCCGTAGACGGTGCAAGGCGGCGAGGGCCGCTGCCGGCGCCCGGCGGCCGTGCGCGGAGCCGGCGAGGCCGAACCGGGCCGGGCGGCGACGACGCGTGCAGCGTATGCAGCGCGCGTGCGGGCCGACCCCTGGCGCTGCCGCTGAAGCGCACCACCGTGCAGCCATACGACCTTCGCAACGATTGGCGCCCGGCATACCGTTTTGAGAGCGGGCGCACGGCCGGCGTCACACCAGGCCGCGACCGCGCAACTCTATGGCGCCGGTGGCCGAAAGCCGCACTAGCGCCTAGCGCGGCCACGACGACGGGTGCGGCTGCGCGCACGCCGCGGCGCCACGGCACGTGACACGCCTGCTGCCGGTGCCTGAGCCAGCCGGCCGGTTGCCCGCGCAGCCGCCGCCGCGTGGGCTGCCGCCGCGTGCGCTCGGGCGTGTGGCACCGCGCACGCCGTGTGTGTCGCACAGCCCACCGCGTGACTGCTTTTTGGTGCGGCTCAGGTGCAGCCGCCGTCCACGGGGCCCGATCTGCGCAGTGCGTCTTCCGCCGGCCGCGCCGGCCGCCGGCGTCGGAACACGCGCGGCCCTCATCGGCCGTCGCCCGGGCCGCACGCGCCTTGCCACGCTCCGTCGGCTCCGCGCTCCTCAGGCAACAGCGCAAGGCCCAAAAGTCTGTAGTGCGCGAGCTAGGGCCGTAGTCACAGACTAAGTTGCGCCAGCGCCACCTTATTTGGCCAGGTAGTGCCCCAGTCGAGCTCGGCCAGCGCCGAGAAGACCGTCCGAGGCTGTGGCCGGCGGCCCTTGGCCCGACGCGGGCGTAGGCCGGGCCGTATCTGGCACCCTAGCTGCTGCGGGCGTGGTTGCGCGGGTGCACTGATCACCGCGCGCCGCACCAGGCGCCTTGGTGGTGTGTCCTATCAAACTGTCACTTCCACGCCCACTTTCCACGTCCTTCCGACGCGCAGCCCAGAGGAATCGAGACCCTGTCGTCGCCGGTAGCTCCCACGACGCCGCCCGTCGTCATCGCCGCCATGCCTGCCTCGAGCTCGAGCCTCTTCACGTCGCTCATTCTGTGTCGTAAGTGTTGTCGCGGGTGGCGCTCACGCCAGCCATCTCGTTCTTCCTGGGCGTGATCTTTCTCAACTGGACATACGACCACCACACGCTGTGGGATGCCACGCCGCAGTCCGAGGCCTTCGCGGCGTCCAAGGCGCACTACAAGCAGATCGCGGACGCGCCGTACATAATACAGCATGTGTTCCACGGCATCGTGGCTGTCGGCCTGGTCGGCTTCCTGGCCAAGCTCTACAAGCCGTCCGAGTCCAACCGGCTGTTTGACGGCGGCTCGCTGGTGCTGTACATGGCCGCGCTGATCGTGTACCTGACCAACATCCGCCGGGGGTTCTTCTCGGTGTTCTACAACGACTGGGGCGAGGTCTCGGAGGAGATGGGCCTGAACGTGATGGCCGCGTCGCAGACGATCGCGGCCGTGTGCCTGCTGGGCGCGCTGGGTCTCCAGGCGGGCCAGTTCTACGCGGAGCGCCAGAACGACATCATTGCGGCGAACGCGCGCCAGGAGGAGAGCGCCGAGGCCCCGGAGGCCAAGAAGACCAAGTGAGCGCGCGACAAGACTCGCTAGTGTACAATACCAGTTTTGCAGCATCGAGCCGCGCACGCCGTGTGCTCAAAATGTATTCATATATGATACAGCTCTAGTCCGGGTCGCCGGCGGCGCGGCCGCTCAGCGGGTTTCGTCAATGTACGTCTCGTCGGTCGTGCCGGCGCTGTGCCGCAGCGAGTAGCTGTCGAGCGGGTCCATGTGCATCGACGCGAAGCGCTCGACGGGGTAGGGCATGTCCTGGCCGCCGGCGCGGCTGAGGCCGGCGGAGGGGAACTTGCCGGAGAGCGGGTCGGCCGAGACGAAGGGGCGGCGGTCGGCGTGGGCGTCGGCGCCGTCGTCGGCGGCGTCGGCCTCGTCAGCGCCCGCCGCGTCCGGCCCCGCGCCCGCTGGCGCCGGCGGCGCCGCGCCCGTCCGACGCTCCGGCGCGCTCGTCTCCCACACGTTCGCCGTCGCCTCCATGTAGTCGTTGTAGAACTTCTTGGTCGCGCCCGTCGGCGCGGCCACCGCCGGCTGCGGCGACAGCGGCGACAGCGGCGGCGGCGCGTCGGCCCGACGCTCGTCCGAGCGCTGCGGCGTGCGCGGCTCGGGCGTGTACTGGGCCGGCAGCGACTCGACCGCGGTCTCGTAGTACGCCGTCGAGAGCGGGCCGAACGCGTTGGACGCGTTTGTCGACAGCTCGGACAGCTGCGAGGCGAACGACGACAGCGCCGGCGACAGCTGCGAGGCGGATGCTGTCAGCGTCGAGAAAAACGAGTTGGACGAGTACGGCGTGCGCGCGCCGAAGTAGCCGCCGCCAAAGTCGGCGCCGGCCGGGCTCGGGGTCTGCGGGGCGCCCGGCGACGGGCTCGGCGGCGCCGGCCGGGCGCCGTTGTGCGGGTGCGCGCCGGAGTACGTACCACGGGCGCCGTCGGCGACGGCCGCCGCGGCAGTCGCGGTCGAGCCGATGCCCTTGAGCGTCACGATGTTCATCTCCTCCTCGGTCCGGCCAAAGACCTCGTGCCACCACCGGATCTTCTTCGGGTCCGGGAAGATGACCGCGTTCGTCCCCTTGTCCTCGTTGTCGAGCGCGGGGTTGTACTTGGGGTTGGTGAACTCCTTGCGCCGGACGACAAAGTAGTCCCACACGCTGTGGGTCTGCTCGGCCACGCGCGCCTCCAGCCGCTCGCGCTGGCAGTTGTGCAGGAACGTGCCGTACTGGCAGCTGTACAGGTGGTACAGCAGCCGGCGCAGGAACCGCTCGCCGAACTCGAACCGGTCCGGGAACTGGCGCATGACCTGGTACACGCAGTCCAGGAACTGGTGGAAGATCGGCGCGGTGTACTTGAGGTGCGCGTTCTGCTTGCCGCCCATGAGCTTGCTGCCCATCTGGCTGAACGCGCTCTGGGTCTGGCTCTGGTTCTCGGCGACCTTGACGAACGTCTTCTCGCTGCTCAGGTGGCCGGAGCGCTCGAGGAAGCGGTGGCCGAAGGCGACCCACTCCTTCTCGACCAGGACCATGAAGCCGTCCATCGTGCGGAAGTACGGGTCCAGGAAGATCTGGGCCAGCGACGACAGCTGCGCCGTGCGGTCCCAGCCGTCCGAGCAGTGCACGAGCACGTGCGAGTGCTGGTAGTGGATGTGGTCGGCCATGAGCACGGCGCCCTCCATGACGGTGGAGATGTGCCGCAGCCACGACGACTTGTACAGCAGCTCCTTGTTGGGCGGCAGCGGCGTGATGTCCGAGTCCTTCATGCTCTCGTAGATCTTGTTGAGCGACTCGCGCATGACGTGGATGTTGTCGATGCCGAGGTAGACCTTGCGGGCGAACCGGTAGTTCTCCATGTTCTCGCTGCCCGCGCCGAGCGCGGTCTGCGCGATGGCGTTCGTCGTCGGCCGCGCGTCCGCGATCAGGTTCTCCTGCCGCGCGCCGTACGCGTTCTCGACCTGCGTCGTCTGGAAGATGGCGTGGATGAACCGCTCGTCCTGGGCCGACCGGTTCTGCTTCAGGCCCACGAGCGGCTGCGCGCACCGCGTGATGGTGCAGCTGTTGAGCCGGTGGATGTACGACAGCGCCGGGATGCGCGCCTTGGACCGGTACTTGCCGGCGTAGTTGAGCACCGTGTCCGAGATGGACGCCGGCACGGCCAGCACGGACGGGTACGTGGGGCAGAACTCGTAGTCGCGGTTGACGTCCGTGATCCGCCACGTCGGCACGGTCGTGCCCACGCCCATGCGCTGGAACTCGCGCACCGGGTCGTAGATGTTCCAGCTGTTGACGTTCTTCTCGGCCGATCCCGGGTTGTAGAAGTACGCGTACAGCTTCTCGACCGAGGCTGCCGTCAGCGCCGCCGCGCCGCCTACTTACGCACGCACGCCAGGCCCTGCACGGTCTCAAACACGTCGCGCGAGTCCTGGTCGTTGTCAAAGTGGAACGCCACGAAGCTGAAGTCGCGGCACCGCATGCGGATGGGACTGAAGCCGGTGAACGCGCTGAACGGGCGCCGCTCGACGTAGGCCATGATCGGGTAGCATATCCAGACCTCGCGGTTGGTGCCGTCCTCGCGGAAGATGAGGTGGTGCGTCGTCAGGTGGATCGTGCCTGTGACGTGGTGGCCGCGCCGGACCATCTGCACGTTCGGGACCTGGTTAACCATCGTGAGCGCCGTTCGGGGCCGGGGCGGTGCCGGCGGGGCGGCTCGGAGGGGGAGGTGCGCCGCGAGGCTCGCGACACGTCAATTCAGGCGGGCACAAGACCCGGGCGCCGTGGCGGGATGCGGGAGCAGCGCGGGTTGCGGGCGGGTCGGCTTATCGCTGGCGTGGCCGTCGCGGAGCGGCGAAAATTGACGTCGCGGGTGTGTCAGCGGCGGCGGCCCGCTTACATAAGCGCGCCGCACGCCGCGCGGCGCGCCCCCCGCCGCGGCACGTACCTGGGTGACCTTGAGATGCTCCATGCTGGCCAGAGAGCGCGATGCGGCGCGATGCGGCGCGGATGCGGCCGCCCGTGTTACGTAATCCCGCCCGCGTACACGCCAGCACGGTGACGCCGTGACCGGTCACCGCCGTGACTCGTGACTTGGGAGTGATACTGGCCGGCCGCCGCGGCCTGCATATGTCCCAATGGCTAGGCCCCATGGGGTAAGCCGGCCAACGTCGCCGCCGTGATGGACCGCCCGCGCGGCTGGCCGCCACGGAGCCGGGTCCTGGGGTGTGGCGGTGTGCGGGGCGTGGCGCCCCTGTGACAACGGGAAGGGAGTCAGCCGGACGCTGTTCGGCGCGCCGGCGCGGCGTAGATAGGCCGGGCGCCGTGTTTCAGACCGCCGCGGTGTGTCTAGCCGCAGGGTCTAGGGCGAGGGCTGCGGCGATATGGCCAGCGCCGGGCGCCGCGGCCGCCGCGGCGCGGACGCGATGCCGGCCGCGACCGCAGCCGGCCCGTCCGGCGGTGCGTGGGTGGCGCGCGGCGGCGCGGCCGCGCGGGCGTGGCTGCCCGCCGCGGCCGCGGCGCGGCGTGTCGCCGTCGCCGCCGCCCCCGGCCGCGGCCGCTGCCAGCGAGCGCTGCCGCGTCTTCCGGCCGCCACAGCCAGCACCCCAGGCCGAGACCAGGACCGAGACCTGACGCGCTCACGTAGGTTTAGATACCCGGGCACGTTACCACCGCAGCATCCCTAAATACCGGCCGGTGCCCACCTCCTCCCACCCCATCTCCACGGTGTTTCTTGTATGATCGGCGCGTCTCTCCGCCGACTGCCCCCAGCTCAGCTATAGTGGTGCGCTGCAGCCTCTGGCCCAGCTCGGTCTGCTTGAAGGTGCGCCGGATCCGGTCGGCGCAGCGTCTGCGATCTCGGCCCCAACGTCCACGATGGGTCTCTCCTACAACGTCTACCTGACCGACAGCCGCATCTACGGGTGCAAGTCGTGCAACACGCACCTGTCCAACTACACGGACATCATCTCGCGGGTAGGTTCGGGCCCGGCCGCGGCTGACGGCAGCAATTCCAGGGCCACCACGGCAAGGCGTTCCTGTTCCACAAGGTGTAAGTGCGGGCGCGGGCGGGCTGACGGCAGCGTCAACGTGACCGAGTCCAAGCCCGAGAACCGGGCGATGACGACCGGGGACCACACGGTGCGCGACATCATCTGCCGGCAGTGCGGGACGTGCGTCGGGTGGAAGTACGACTACGCGGTGGACCCCACGCAGAAGTACAAGGAGGGCAAGTTCATCCTCGAGATGGAGCTGCTCACGTACGTGAAATGAAGCCGGGCCGGCCACGCCACCGCCGGCGGATGGCGGGCTGGTCCGGACGGGTCCGGGCCGCGGCGGGCGCGGCCCGGCGGGCCGGCGGCCGCACACGCCACCGGCCGGGGTTTGCTATCTGCGATTTGGAATGGGCTCTGGTGCTTTGGTTTGTCTCCTTGCTTTTGCCGGCCGGCGGCTGCCGGCGGCTGATGTATTTACTGCCTTGAATTCACGATACACTATACACAAGCGGCGGTCTGCGCAGGGGCCGCGGCCCAAATGTCCTCGCGAGCGCTGGCTCGGCCAGCGCCCCGCAGACCGCGGTGCGCGCGCAAGGCGTCTCAATTTACATCAAAAAATACAGTCAGAAATATACACTGGCGAACACGTCAATCAGAAAGCAAGGGAGAGACTTGACCAAGCGCACGTCGCAGCGGAAACACACCGCGCCGTCTATTTCCGGCCCAGGACCACTCCCAGGACGATGGCCACGATGGCGAGAATGATGAGGACGATGCCGAAGCAGATCCACTTCTTGCGGCGGGCCGAGCGGGCGTGCTTGACGGCCACGCGGACCTCCTCGACGCCCTTGTTGACCTCGGCCTCGACGCGCTTGGTCGTCTTGTCGATCGCGTCGACGTCCTGGCCCTGCACCTCGACGAGCTCCTCCATGTCGTGGAAGAGCTGGACGAGCTCGCCGAGCGTGCGCTCCATCTTCTGGATGTCGCGGTGGCGGTTCTGCACCTCGGTCAGCGCCGAGCGCGCCTCGCCCCGCCGGTTCGACGCCAGCAGCGCCTGCGAGAAGATCTGCTGGCCGCTCGTGTCCTCGATGGCCTCGCGGACCTCGTCGTCCGTGGCCTCGGGGCGGACTGCCGTCAGCGGGCCCGGCGCGCGACTTACCGATGCGGTACTGGCGCTCGGCACGCTGCTTGTACTTGAGCCCGTACGACGCCTCCACGGTCTGGTACCGCTGGATCGAGTCCATGAACGACTTCTTCACGGCGTCCACCTGCACACGCTTGGTCGAGTCCGACCGCGACTTGGCCTCCAGGCCCTTGATTTTGGACTTGAGACTGCCCGACAGCTTGGACGTGTCCGTCACCAGCGCATCGATCTGCTTCTGGTTCGTCTGGTCGATCTCGGTGTCGATCTCGTTCAGCGACCGGTTGTAGAGCGACTCAATCCGCGACACATTGTTGTCGAACTGGCTGATCGCGCTCTTGATGTCGTCGATCTGGTAGAAGAACTGGGTCATGTCGTCCTGCCCGTTCATCGAGTGCATCTCGTAGCCCTGCGTGTTGTCGTCGTCGCTGCCGTCAGCGCCGCCGCGCGCGCGCACTTACACATAGGCCTGCCCATACGGCGACGCGCCCGAGTTGTACTGTCGATCAGCCCTGGCTGCTGGACCCGGCTCAGCCGCACGAGCCGCACGGCCCGCTCGCTACTTACGTTGTACGCCATCCCGTCGTCTGGCTCTGTCCGTCAGCCTGTCCTCGCAACCCCGCCGCCGCCGCCGCCGCCGCCGCCCCGCGCACGACGCCCCACCGCCCGCCGTCCGCTTGTTCCGGACAGATGCAAACATCCAATTGCTCACCTTTTTGCTCGCGCTGTGGTCGTCTCACGCCTACTCGAAGGTGGAAACCGTGGGTCCGAGTCGATTCAATGGAGGGCCTGCGATGGAGATGAGGGAACTATCTGCCAGCAGTCGCAAATTGCTAGGTCGTCAATTTTTGTGCTTTTGAACAAATTACGTTGGTTCTGGTAAGGCCTTCTTTTTCGACCGTCCAACTCTAATGCGACAATAAAACGAAGGGATACAGCTAGTTTTTTAGTACAAGGAGCCCGGTGCCGCACGGCGCGCCGGGTGGGGTTGCAGTCGGCGCGCGGCGCGACGCTTGGGCCGTACACAGCCACAATGCCACGAGCCACGGGCCGGCCGGGTGACAGAGTGGCGCGACAACAGATGTTGTTACCCGGGCCACGTGCCGGATCCAGACAAGGAGACGGCGCCCGTCTGGGCCGGCACGCGAGGAGCCGGAAGCTCGAACAGCCGCGGCATGACGTAGCGTTGCCGGGGCAACCTTGCCGTTACAAACATTCCATTACCCTGTCCCATAGTGTACATCATATTATATTCGTCGCCTTGAGCACCACCAGCACGATGATGAGCACAATCACCAGCGTGATCAGGAGGCCCCACCACTTCATCTTGCGCGCGCGCACGGCGTGAGTGCGCGCGACCTGCAGCTGGTTGATGCCCGTCAGCATGTTCTTCTCGACGTCGTCCATGTTGCCGACCGCCGCGCGCATGTCCTCGCCCTGCGCCTCGACCATCTCGGCCAGCGCGGCAGTCATGTCGGCCAGGTCGCGCATCGTGTGCTCGATCTGGCGGATCTCACGCTGGCGCTGCATGACGTTGCTGAGGATCGACCGCGCCTCGCCAGCCCGGCTGACGTTCATCATGGCGTGCGCAAAGATCTGGCCGCCCGAGTACTCGATTGCCTCGTCGATCTCGTCCGGCGTCGCGTCCGGCTTGACCACGCGCACCTGGCGCTCGATGTTTCGCCGGTAGTCCTTGCGCAGCTCGGCCTCGCGCTCGCGGTACGTGGCAAGCGTGTCTTGTAGCATGCGCTTGACCAGTTCGATCTGTGTGCGCTTGTCTGAGTCCTGGTGGCTCACAGACTCGAGGTACCGCGTGCGCTCGATCAGCATGCGCGACAGCGACCGCGCCTGCTCACGCATGAGCTCGAGCGCGTTCTCACGGTCCTCAACCTCGTCGTCGACGAACGTCTCGACCTCTTTGAGGGCGCGCGACTGCGCCGTCTCGATGCGCGCGATCGTGCCCTCGAGGTCGGCGATGCCGACCTTGATCCAGTCGACCGCCTTGAGGAAGAGCCGCAGGTCGTCGTAGGCTGTGAACTGCATGCTCAGGAGCTCGCGGTACCGCACATCGAGCGCCGAGCTCCGCGAGTAGTTGTCGTACGCGCCGTTGCCAGGCATCAGGTTGCTCATCTCGTAGCTCATCTTGTCTGTGTCGCACCTCCCAGAGTGCGAGCGAGCGCTTATATGTTTCCAAGCGGAGATAAATATAGCTCGCTCGCGCGATATACAGGGGTACCATTTTTGGGGACCGCGCCTGTCTGCGCAGGTAACTGGGCAGCGCAATGCCCCATGCGCCGCAGACGGAGACCACTAATTAGAGGGCTGGTGCCTGCCAACTACGTCGCTCGGCTGGTCGGGGCCCGGGCGGGCCGAAAGCTGTGGCGGCGTACGCGCAGGACAGCCAGCTAGCGCGGCTAGTACTCGCGAAAGGGTCGCGGGTACCAGCGGCAAGGGTCGCGGGTACCAGTGGCTGCACGCGGAGAAGGCTGCGGGGTCGGCCCGCGGTTATTTTGGGCGTGCGGCTAGACCTGCGGGTCGCGCGCTCTCTGCGACCTGGCACACGTGAATGCGGCGTGGAGCCTACGTCTAGTATCGGCGTGCGGCGGGGCGCCGCTGCGGCGGTGCACGGTAACGGGTAATGGACCTGAGACAGCCACGTTACCGGCCAGTTTGTGACCGAGGCGCGGTTCGTGGCTGCGCCGGGTCACGTTTGGCCTGGTTACCTGGCAGCTCAGCCCCTGTCTATATATAGCGCCTGGCCAGGCGTTATCGGTGGATGCGCCACATGCACCGCCCTGCTACGCCCGTGCGGCTCAGTGACCCGGCTCGGTTCACCGCACTGACTCGTGCGTCAGACGCCACAGCTCTCTGCCCGGTCCGGGCATCTCCACGCCGTTGACAGTCGGCGGGGCATCTCCACGCCGCTGCCAGTCGGCAGCAGCGGCACGACGCCGTGGCCGCTCGTAGCTTATCAGGGTAAACAGACCACGCGTGTCGGATGGCTGCTCGCGCGTTTACCCGGGGCCGGGTACGGGCGCGTCTCGAGTGATCGACAGCGGTGGTGGGGCGATAGCCAACCTGATAGTCGCGCCGTCTTGTCCTTTGTCAGCGCCCGGCTCTTTTGACCGCGAGCAGACGGGCCGGTGGAAGCGCTGCCAGGACTCGCAGACGAATGCGACCGAGTCGGCACCGGGAGCGTGCGGCCGCAGACGTTGTGCAGAAGCCACCGGAACACAGGCCCTGATCTATGCTTAGGCTGTCCGCGACGGCAGCCGCCCCGCACAAGCGCGAGGGAACATATTTCTTGCTCGAGCATAGTCGGGGCCCTACTATCGTCAAATAGACTTTCCACGCTCCGCGCTCGTATCTCTCCAAGCGGATAGTGGGCAGGCCGCGATAGCGCACACGTATATAAACGGGCGCCAGAGCCCGTCGGAGCGACAGTGATCCTCAGGTCAAAGTCAATCAGTCAATCAGCCAAGATGCCTATGCTCTACAAGAAGGCCGCTTCGTCGGAGAAGCCTCCCCACATCGCCAACAACAACGCGTTCCTGGGCGACGTCTTCTCGTCGGACGCCGAGCCCGACAAGCAGATCTCGTCGGGCTTCTACCGCCAGGAGTCGGGCACGCCGCTTGTGTACACGTACACGTACGATGAGATGAAGGTCATCCTCGAGGGCAATTTCACCATGAAGGACGAGACCGGCTACGAGGTCACGGCCTCGCCCGGCGACGTGTTCTACTTCAAGAAGGGCACCACGATCACGTTCACGTCGACCGACTACGGTCTGGCGTTCTACTGCGGTCTGCGCCCGAACGGCACCGCCTAGACGTTGAATACACTCTTATCGTTATCTGCGCTAGCGGCATCGGCGCACGCGCCGCCGCACGGTCCGCATCACGTGACATGTAGTTACCAAGTCGCATTAAATTAAGTAAATATCAGGCTCACGCGTTCTTGAGCGGGCCGTGCTTCTCCTGCCAGCCCTTGATCTTGTGGCTGAGGTCGCCGACCGGGAACAGGATCGGGAAGTCGACGGCGATGAACATCAGCACGACGAAAAGGTACATGCCGCAGAGACCACAAGCCAGCGCGGTCGCTCCTCCTGCCTTGCAGATGTTGATGGCCTTCTGGTAGTCGACCGAAAGCGTAAAGTAGCCGATCGTGAGCAGCAGGAGTGTCATGTCCAGGAAGAAGAAGAGCAGGACGAAGACGACGTTGGTTCGGAGAGCGCACAGCGTCATGATGATAGCCAACATCGTCCAGAAGAGCAGGTAGAACGCAAACGACGTTTGGAAGCCCTTTGTGTTGAGTCCGAGTACGAGCGAGTCGCCGGTGGACGAGTACGCGCCAACCGAATTGAACGCGGGCACGAGGGTTCCGGCGAACGAGAGCCAGAAACCGCCTGGGGTCAGGAGCCGCGCAGCGCAAGCCACTTACCGAACGCGAAGAAGACCACAAACGAGAACGTGTTTCCGAGGATGAACTCAAAGATGCCCGACAGGATCAGCAGTAGGCCGCCGAGGAAGACAAAGGCGCCGCTGACAGGTGTTAGCCGAATTAAGCTCGCGACACCATTCCCAACTCGCGCATGTTCGCACTTACGTAGACGCGGCACCCCACTGGCCGGCGCCGCGGAGCTGGAGCAGGTCACAGCCGAGCGGGCAGATACAGATAACGTGGCCGAGAAGGGCACTGGGGTCAGCAGGATCGCGGCGGAGCAACGTACGCAGGGGTA
The DNA here is from genome assembly GCF_038497935.1 of Neoaidaea tothii. Lineage (NCBI taxonomy): Eukaryota > Fungi > Ascomycota > Lipomycetes > Lipomycetales > Lipomycetaceae > Neoaidaea > Neoaidaea tothii. The sequence goes on from NW_027118013.1 coordinate 82,029, forward strand.
GGGTTGGCAAACGTCTGGCGCAGGTTGCCCTTGACGTGCTTCTCAGGCGACAGGTAGAGCTTCTCAAAGAGCTCGGGCGGGATCGAGACCGAGTTGGACGTGCGGATGCGCGTCAGCAGCTGGTCACGGTCGAACTCGGTGTCAACCGAGCCGCCCTCTTTGTTGCGGCCGGCCTCGAGATCGTAGTCATTGGAGGAGGGCATGGACGCCTCTGGCAGGTGGCTAGCGGGGACTGTAGTGGCGTCAGTCATTTTGTAAGTCGTAGTCCGTTGTAGGTTGCCCGAGAGGTCGGGGGACTATTTATTCTTGAGGTGCCGGGGCAAACAAGCACGCAAAACAAGGCGCGCGGAACAAAAGCTCTGGGGGACACACAAGGACCACGCCCACCTATATATAGTACAAACAAAGATGCGGCCGCACGAGGGGCACGTTGAGCCCGTGCGGGGCGCGGCGCCAGGGTACTGCCGTAGGCCACGCGCGGACGGCTGGCGTCATCGATCTGGGGTCGACGTCGCAGGCCGATCAGTGCAGACAACGACGGCGGCACATGAGCTGCCACATGCCGCCGGCTCGTGCGTGCCCCGGCAAGCGGGGCCTGGTTGGGGGGCTAGGTTTGATTTGTGGATCTGGCCGCGGTGCCGAGTGCGCGCTGCGGAGACGCGACGATCGCCGCGAACGCAGCTCGCCGGCCGCCCGCCTGCAGGGGTCGGCCAGCCGGCAGTGGCGGGCCCCGCGGCCGACTGTGGCGGGCCCCGCCGGCCCTACGGCTGCCCGAAGGGGGCGTCTCCGCACTTGCGCGAAATCCGGGGAAGAACAAGAACCGAGAGCCCAAGCGGGGAACGGTACGGTCACGTGAGTGTGATCACCGCCCGCCCGCGCACGCCGTGGCACAGCGCCCGCCGCGGCGCGCGCCCGCCGCACTGGCCATGGCGCCCACCACCGCGTGCAGCGGGCGGGCGCTGACCGAGCCGGCACGGCTGGTGCCCGATCCGGCGGCCTGGTGCCAGCCGAGCCTGGCCTCCCGCTGGTCCGGCAAACGCCGCTGCACAGCAGCCGCAGCCGAGGCGGGGGCGGGGTCGACCCCGCCGGCGCCGTGGCCCCCGTGGCCGCCTTGGGCACCCGTCCGGCCATCCGTGCGCGGCCGTGGGCAATCAGGCAGGCGGGGCGGCCGCGTGCGACGCGGCGACGTGCGGCGGCGACAGCCGTCGCTGCAGGCTGCAGGTGGGGTCACGCGCTAGCCTGAAGGGGCACCGGAAGGCGCGTGTGCTCATCGACGCGGATCCAGCGCGCTGGCGCGCTACCGCGAGGGTCAGCGGAGCTCCAGTGCGCCGGGCGCCTGCTACGTGCGACGCGACCCAGGGCGCGGGTCGTCACCCTGAGCGCCATCACGCTGGGCCCGGTCGTCCGGCGTCACGCGCAGGTCACATGACACGCGGCGTCACGTGTCCGCGGCGCGCTCACCGCCCGTCGCCGTCCGCCTCACCACCCATGAAGGTCCTCTGCGTCGCCGAGAAGCCCTCCATCGCCAAGTCGGTCGCCCAGATCCTCGGCGGCGGCCGCGTCAATGTGGTACGTGCGTCCGCGGCGCCGCTGACCCCAGCGCAACACCGGCAACAAGTTCATCAAGAACTACGACTTCACGTACCGTTTTCCGGCGCCATGGGGCGAGGCCGAGGTCACCATGACGTCCGTCGTGGGCCACATCATGGCCGCCGACTTTGACGCGCGCTACCGCAGCTGGCAGTCGTGCGCGCCCCAGGAGCTGTTCCACTCGCAGATCGTGATCAAGGTCGACGACGTACGTTTGGCCGCGGCGCCGCTGACGCCAGGACAAGAAGGCCGTGGCCCAGAACATCCGCACCGAGAGCCGCCACGCCGCCGGGCTCATGATCTGGACTGACTGCGATCGCGAGGGCGAGCACATCGGCTCGGAGGTGTGCCAGATCGCGCGCGAGGCGAACCCGCGGCTGGCGGTGAAGCGCGCGCGGTTCAGCAACCTCGAACGACAGTACGTGTTTGGTCGGCTCCGCTGACCCAGGCACATCCACGCGGCCGCGCAGAACCCGCAGGAGCTCGACCAGCGCCAGGCCGACGCGGTCGGCGCCCGCATCGAGATCGATCTGCGGCTGGGGGCGGCGTTCACGCGGTTCCAGACGCTCGGCCTGCGCGACAGCTCGCAGAAGCTGTCGTCGTCGCTGATCTCGTACGGGTCGTGCCAGTTCCCGACGCTGGGGTTCGTGGTCGACCGGTTCAAGCGCGTGGCCGGGTTTGTGCCCGAGTGCTTCTGGTACATCAGCGTGATGTGCCGGCGCGAGGACATCGACGTGACGTTCAAGTGGAAGCGCAACCACCTCTTTGACCGCATGGCGGTCACGCTGATCATGGAGCGGTGCCTCGAGGCGACCGAGGCGCGCGTGGTCAGCGTCGTCAAGAAGCCGACGTCCAAGTGGCGGCCGCTGCCGCTGACCACCGTCGAGCTGCAGAAGCGCGGATCCATGTTTCTCGGTCTGAGCGCCAAGCGCGTCATGGACATCGCCGAGAAGCTCTACACGCAGGGCTTTGTGTCGTACCCGCGCACTGAGACCGACCGGTTCGACCCCGGCATGGATTTGCAGGCGCTCGTGCGCAAACAGACGGCCGACAACAACTGGGGCGCGTACGCGCAGGGCCTGCTCGACGGCGGCTTCCGCGCGCCGCGCCAGGGCAAGAACGACGACCACGCCCACCCGCCGATCCACCCGGTCGCGCACGTGTCCATGCCGGCAATCGACCACGAGCACCACCGGGTCTACACGCTGATCGTGCAGCACTTTTTGGCGTGCTGCTCGGACGACGCCAAGGGCGAGTCGGTCGAGATCATGCTGGACTGGTCGCGCGAGCGGTTCTCGGCCTCGGGCCTGACCGTGCTGCAGCGCAACTACCTGGACGTGTACCCGTACGACCGCTGGACGTCCACCCAGATGCTGCCGACGTTTACCCAGGGCGAGATGGTCCCGCTGACCGAGACCAAGATCAAGGAGGGCAAGACGACGGCCCCCAACTACCTGACCGAGGCCGAGCTGATCGCGCTGATGGACTCGAACGGCATCGGCACCGACGCGACCATGGCCGAGCACATCGAGACCATTTTGACCCGCCAGTACGCCGTGAAGGTGCCCAAGGGTGCGCCGGGCCGGTACCCGGACCCGCTGACGGTCGACTTTGCGAACGCGCCGTGGGCGGGGTCGGGGCGGGGCGGCGCCAGCGGCCGCGGGCAGCGCGCGGGCCGTCGCGGCGCCCGCGGCGGTCGTGCGGCCCGCGGCGGCCGCGGCGGCGCCGCCGGCAGCGCCGGCAACTCGGGCGGCGGCAACATGGAGTTCATTCCGACGACGCTCGGCGTCGCGCTGGTCGAGGGCTACAACGAGATCGGTTTCGAAAAGTCGCTGTCCAAGCCGCTGCTGCGCAAAGAGGTACGTCTGGGGCCGTGCCTGGCTGACTCAGATGGAAATCATGATGAGAGAGATCTGCGACGGCCGCAAGACGAAGAACGAGGTTGTCAACGAGAGCATACGCATGTACGAGGAGGTCTTCGAGCGCGCGAGCGCCCAGATTCGCGTTCTACGAGAGGTGAGTGGTCGCTGGCCTGGCTGACCGGCAGAGCTGTCGCAAGTACGTGCGCTAGAGAATGTATATATTGGAATCTAGTCGGACTTGACGAGGGACGCGATGAAGCGGCCGACGGCCGTGTCCTGCGCGGTCGGCGGCGTGCTGGGGGCAGTCGGCGGCGCCGGCGGGACCGCGGCGGAGGCGGTCGGCGGCGCCGCGGTCGGCGCAGCGGCCGCCGCCGCGGTCGGCGCAGCGGTCGGCGCCGCGGCCGCCGCCGCGGCCGGCTGCGCCGCCGCAATCATCTCCGCCGCCGCCGCCGCCAACCCGCCGGGCTGCGCGTCCAGGATCTCTATGATGTCCTCGTTCACGAGCGGCGTTTCCGGCGGCGCCGTCGCCGGCACCGCGTCCTCGTCCTCTTCGTCCGGCGGCGGCACGTACCGGAACCGCACGGCGTCCCGGCTCGGGCCCTGCTTGAGCAGGATCTCGTACGATCCGGGCGTGTTGACCAGGTCCTTGGCCACGATCTCGCGCGTGCGTCCCAGGCTCTCGATCTGGGCCACGCGCTCCATGGTGTCCTCCAGCAGCTTGTCAAAGCCGGGCATGGCCGCGATCTGGCGGAACGCGACCATGCTCACGACCGAGTCTGCCCGGACCATCGAGTTGGAGTCGATCGTGAACAGGTTCAGGTTGTCGTACTTCTGGATGTAGTCCGGCCGGGTCATGACCTGGCGGGCTCGCCACAGCGGCAGCGACGGCAGGTAGTGGTCCTTGGAGTCGTCGATGTCGCCGTGCTTGTCGCGGTGGGCCTTGTCGAGCTCGACAAGCTCTCTCATGAGCAGCATGGCCGACGTCGAGAACTTGCCGCTCTCCATGACGTCGTCGTCCATCTCCATGCCCAGCATGCCGCACTGGTTGAGGAACCACGTCTTCTCGCGCTCGATCGTCAGCCGGCAGAAGCGCAGCATGTCGTGGTGCTGGGCGGCGCGGTTGAGATGCTGCGCCCGGCCGCCAATCATGTTGTAGACGTCGTTGCACTGCCGGTCCGTGAGCTCCTCGCCGTGGTACTTGCGGCGCCAGATGCGCAGCGCAGCCACGGCCTTGTGGCGGTCGAGGTCCTGGATCGTGATCACGTCCAGCCGCGTGCCGAGCCGCTTGAACCGCTCGTACACCCAGTAGTCGTCCGAGTTGAAGATCATGGTGACCAGGCCGGACGCGCTGAACGCCTCGGCGCGCTGCTGGAAGAGCTCGACCAGGTCCTGGCCGTCCTCGTCGTCGCGCTGGGTCAGCGCAGCCGCGGGCGACTTACCATCAGATGCGTCGAGTTCACGATCAGGATCAGCGGCTTGCCGGTCTTTTTGATGTTTTCCAGGGCCAGCACCTCGAGCTTGTCGAACGCGCGCTCGATGTCCAGCAGCGCGGTCGTGTCGCGCGGCCCGCGGATCGAGAACAGGCCGCCGATGTAGTCTGGGTCAGCCGTGCCGCGGTCGACGCACCTTCGTGGAAGAAGTAGTTCATGGCCTTGCCGAGCCGGATGCGCACGATCTCGGGGTCCGCGTGCGCCTCGAACATGGAGCAGTTGCGGCCCTCGACCTTGCGCAGCGCGTCCAGCAGCATCGAGCTCTTGCCGGTGCCCTTCTCGCCGATCTGGGTCAGCGCGCCCGCGCGGGACTTACAATCAGATAGTACCGGCCGATGATCTCGCCGGCCACGACGCGGTCGATGAAGGCCTGCTCCTCGCGCTTGATCCTGGCGTCAGCCGAGCCATTGGGCCACATACCAAGTGTCGTCGCCCTCGCCGGCCTTGTGCCAGATGGCCAGGTCGAGGGCGGGCGTGCCCGACCGGAACGCGGCCGCCATCTTGGTCAGCACATGGTGCTGGTAGTAGTTGTGGTAGACGTAGCCGGTCAGGCCGAGGACCGCGATCGACGCGAACGTGACGAGCGCGGTCTCGAGCATCTTCAGACCGATCTCGCTGTAGGACCGCCGGGGCTTGTCGTCGTCGTCGGCGCCGGCGCGCGGATCGAGGTTCTCGAGAACGGCGCGCGATGACGTCGCCGAAAACGCGCGCACCGCACCGCCACCGAGGCGCATGCTGGGGCGCGGCGCCCGCGGACCACACAGGCCCGCGGGAGCGATCGCGGCCGCCGGACGCGGGGTCCGGATCGTCAGCCGCCCGCACGCAGCGCGTCCGCGCAGCGCTGCTCGTAGGTCGCCCGTGACACACAGCCTGGCTGCCATTGCTATGTGTGCCCCGCTGGATTCAGCGTGTTCTTATAACACAGAGATCGGGCCCTAGGTTTGTACGCTGCGCCCCGAAAGCGAGCTGGCCCATACATTGTTCTTTCCTGACTGGGTTAGGGCATTGCCTAACTCGGATGCCCGCGTGCGCAACAGGCAACCCGAGTGCCACGCTGGGGTAGCCCGCCGGAGACGCGCTAGCATCTGGAAGTGTCACGCTGGCCGTGCCTGGCCGCGACTCCTTGATGGATCGGCACTATAGCTAGGATGGGGCCACGAGTGGTGTGCGACGGCGGGAACGACGTGCCGCCTGGCAAAGCACTGCAGGGCCTGTTTGCGGCCGGTGCTAGCTTACCGTGCGGCTGTAGGCAGCATCCACGACGGAGTCGCCGAGACTCGTCAATTGGATGCCAGAGTAGTGGTGGGCGCGAGCCCGTCGATTGGGCGCCTGCGTGTGGGCGCTCGGCTCTTGGCAGTCTAGGGGCCGCACAGCTAGCGGCTGCTGTGGGCGCACGGTGATTATGCGCGTGGGTGGGGAGCGTTGCGCTTGCGGTGATGGCCGGGGTGCCAGCAACACTCAGGTGCCAACGTTGGTCTGAAGTACAAGAAAGGGCCGTGTGGTCTAGTAGTATGATACTCGCTTCGGGTGCGAGTGGTCCCGGGTTCAATTCCCGGCCCGGCCCCCCTTTCTTCCCTTTTTTTTTTCCCCGGGCCGCACCCGTTACCCGGCGCGGGCCGGCTGCCTGTGTACGGCGTGAACCGCCGGCTGTGTGGTGAGCCGCACGGTGTGCGGCGCTCTGCGGGGCCGGCGCGGCGTGCTGACACAAATATATGCGCGCTGATTGGCTAGCGTGGTTACCCGGCCCATGATACTCACCGCCGTCCTCGAATCAAAGTCTGTAGCGACCAAGCGCCAGAATTTTCACCAAAAAACACGCAGGACACAATCCAGCACAGTCGAGCCCCGCGGCATTGGATAGCAGCAGAGCACACAGTCGAAGCAGGTACGCACGACCGCATTGCCCGCGCCCGCAGGCCGCCCGCGCTCCCGGCGCCTCTCTGCGATCGAGCTGACCTCCAGAATGGCGTCCATCCCTCCCCAGGTCACATTCCCCATCCAGGAGTACGCCCCGTACTACCCGCGCGACACGCTCGCCATGACCAAGAAGTACTTCTTCCTCGGATCCGGTCTCGGCGGCATCTCGCACGTGTTTTACGAGTACATGATCGAGCGGCGGACGCCCAAGTTCACGTCGGCGTTTGTGCGGACGCTGTCCAAGGTCACGCTCACGTCGGGCGCGATCTCGGCCAACTACATCTTTGTGCTGTGCGCCATGTCGAACCTGCGCAAGACCGAGGACGCGACCAACGCGGCCGTCACCGGCGCCGTCACCGGTGCCATCACCGGCGTGCTCTTCAAGCCGCGGACGATTCCGCGCGTCGCCGGCTACGCCACCCTCGGCGCCGTGTTCCTCGGCCTCTACACGTGGGCCGGCAAGCAGTCGCTGCAGTGGGCGCCGACCACCGTCGACGGCGAGTTCGACCTCGACCGCGCCAACGCCGACGCCACGTCGGGCCAGTCCCTGAACCAGCACGGCCTCTACAAGGGCGGCCTCTGGCAGGTCTCGTACCGCCGCCCGCTGTCTCAGACCGTGGAGGAGCTTGGCGAAGGCCGGGGGATTTTCAACCCCGAGAAGTAGGCTACGACTGGGAAAATTGCACGGGACTGTATTTAAGCATATAATAGACATCATTGACCTGCGTGTCTGACGCTGCGGCGGCGCGGCGACGGGGCCACGACCGCGTCAGCCCGTCCGCAGCAGTGCGCCGCGCCGCACCGCGTGCGGCTCGTGCCCTATATCGCCCTAGCCGCGCTCCCTCACCACCATGGACTCGCTCGCGTTCTACCACCTCTTCCAGGCCGACGCCCAGGGTATGCACGCGTCCGGACGAGCTGACCCTAGCGATCCGCGATCGCCTGGCCGCCGGCGCTCCCGCCGAGGCCCGCGAGTTGCTCGAGAGCCTGCTGAAATCCGTGCAGGACGCCCAGTCTGAGCTCTCGGCCTACGACCAGCGCAGCTACGGCCAGACTCTCGCCGAGCTGTCGACGGCGGTGCACGAACAGCAGCCGTCGCGGGCACGGTTCCGCTTCTCGCAGCGGCCGCGGGCGGCGCCGGCACCCGAGCCCGAGCCAATCAAGCCGGCCGCGCCGGCCGCGCCGGCCGTCCCTGAGCCGCCTGTGACCACGGACGCAACCGTCGCCGTCGCTGTCGCCGACGGCATCGCGCGCGCGACGCATCTCGAGCGCTGTCGCGTGCGCGTAGCCGATCCGGCGTCCACCGTCCAGCTAGCCGACGTGGTCGGATCAACCGTCGTCGTCGACGCGGCCGTCGCCGGGCCCACGTTCCTCAACCGGCTGCACCAGTCCACCGTTGTCCTCGCGGGCGGGTCCCACCAGCTGCGGATCCACGACTGCGACGGCGTCTACGTGTACCTGGGCGGCGCCGGTGGCCGCGCGATCATTGAGCGGTGCCGCGGCATGGTCTTTGGCGGCGCAGGCGCCGTCGTCGTCGACGACTTTGACCATCCAGGCCAGGCGCACACGGCCAGCTGGCGGCCGGCCACGGCGGCGGAACTGGCCGACGCGCGCGCGCTGGCCGCAGCTAGCTAATCTATTCGGAACGGTCTGTCAACAGCACGTAGCGGACGCCCATCTTGCGCTCACGCGTCAGCGCGCCGGCCGCGTCGCGCCGCAGCTCATACACGTACTGCTCGCCGTCGGCCGCACGCACCGGCACAAACATGCGGCCGCCGGGCGCAAGCATCGTGGCGACAGCGGCCACGGCGGCCTCGTCGGCGGCGGCTCCCACGTGGATCGCGTCAAACACGCGTCCCGGCAGCGGTTGGCGGCCGTCGCCGCAGATAACGTCGACGTCGGTGCCGGCGGCGACGCCCTGGCGCGCCAGGTTGCGCGTTGCCAGCGTACAGAGCTCGGGAATGTGCTCGACGCCGACGACTGAGCCGGTCGGCCCGACCAAACGGGCCAGCACCGCCAGCAAGTACCCTGAGCCGCAGCCAACGTCGAGCACGCGCGCGCCTGCTCCCAGGCTGGGCTCCAGCTGCGACAGCGCCAGCGCGTGCATGTGCGGCGCCGAGATCGTGGCCTCGTAGCCGATCAGCTGTGGCGCGTCTGCGTACGGCTGGCGGGGGGCAAAATAGGCCCTATCGACCTGGCGTCAGCGCAGCCTCCCTGGACTTACCGCACGCATCGCGCCGGCTACGCGGTCGCTGGCGAGCTCGGCCGCTACCAGGTTGCTCACCAGCTCGTCGTTGGAGGAACCCGAGCACTGCCAGGCCATTGTCTACGGGACTGAAGGTGTGGTGCTATGCCGCACGTAGCCACCGGCGTGCATATAGCCGCAGTGTGTCCGTGCGGGTGAGCCGCGATGGCGACTCTGTGGGGCAATTGAGGCCGACCACCTTCGGTGGGGTGCTGTCTACTAAGCGGAGCCGCTGACGGGCTTCCAGGGGCGCGAGGCTGGGTGCCCCGCGGGCAGATGTTATGATTGAGATGACGCGTATATAGACATATAGCCGCGGGGTGTAACTAGGGACTAACCGTCGCGCGCATAGCCGCGTAGGTGCATACAGCCACACATGGCATACAGCCGCAAGATCATATAGCCACATGATCATATAGCCGCAAGAGCATATAGCCGCACACCGCCGCACACCGTGCGGCTGATATACGAGCCGCACGCCGTGCGGCGCAGTGCGCTCAACCCACGTATTCCGCGTACTCGTTCCAGACCGCGTCTGCGCCGAGACGCGTCCAGTCGTCGTCGCAGAGGCCAATACCAATGACCAGCTCGCCGTCTGGGGCCTTGGGCATGATGTAGCCCAGACTCTCGATCGGCAGGAAGCGCGGCCGGCGGACGGCCTCGGGCTTGCCAAGACCGAGGCCAAAGTCGAGCGCGTAGACGTCGACCTTGGCCCAGGAGCTCAGCATGATGCCAGTCTCGGCGTCGACGGGCGCGGTCAGCGCGACCACCGTCTTGTCGGGCGACCGGTCGAGGAGGGTCGCCAGTGCGCGCGTACGGTAGGCCACGTCGTAGACGCGAGGGTAGAGCTGGCGGCGCAGGGCGGACGCGACTGCGCCGAGCGAGGCTGTGGCCAGGTCTGGCACGGCAAAGCTGCTGAACACCATGTTCGAGAGCGCGCCCGGGTACGAGTCCGGCACGTGCAGGAACGGACGCACGTCGACAGCGCGACCGAAGGTGGTGACCGCGTCCGGCTTGAGCCGCGGCGCGCGGGCGCGCGTGACGCACTGCCACAGCAGCGCCGTGGCGGCGTCGTCGGTCGAGACAAAGTCGACGTCAGCGTCCTTGGTCGCGTTGGCGGCGGCCTTGAGCCGGCCAAGAGCGGCCGCGCTGAACCGCACGTACGCCCAGGTCGTCGGCCGCGCCGCGGCCGGCACCGGCGGCCGCGCCATCTGGTGGTCGAGATCGGATCCTGGCTGCCAGGCCGCGTCCATGAGCGGCACGGACGCGCGCTTGTCGGCGTTGCCGGCAGCGAGGTCGGCCGCGGAGGGCAGGACGCCGGCGCAGGCCTGGCTGAGCCACCGCATGACGTTGCCCTGGCCGACCATGTCCATGGCGTTGTGCTGGCTGGCGACGGTCAGCACGACGCCGCCGACAATGAAGTTGATCTGCACGGCCAGAACCGGGCCGGTCTCGGCGACGAGTCCGGCGGCCGTGCCGGGCGGATTGAGCGTCATGCACGGCGCGATCAGCTTCTCGTCAAGGAGCCTGAACGGGTATTTTGCTGCGCGCAGCGAGGCCACGGTCGGCGCGGCCGGGTCCGTGGTAAGATCGCGCACGACCAGCGGGATCTGGTCGCGCGCCACGATCTTGAACGTGCCGGTCACGTTCGGCCCCGCACCGGTGTTGACGACGTCGCCGCAGACCCAGGGAAACGCGGCCGCGAGGGCGTCGAGGCCGTCGCGGAGCGTCTTGGTGGCGGCATCGCGGTCGGCGTCGCCGGCAAAGACCGAGCAGATCTGTGTGTAGAGCTTGTGGAGCGACGGCTGGTGCCCCAGCACGTCGAGGTTCTCAAGGCACCCGAGGGGCGCCATGCGGTCGTGGTCTGTGCCAGGCTTATTTGTAGGAGCGCGACGTCATCGGCCGCGGCGGCCGCCAGTTCGCGGACTCGACGGGTTGGGACTAGGGCGGGTGTGAGTCAGTGCAAAGTCCGCAAGTCCGTGAGCCGCGCGCGGTGCGGCTCGCGGCGTCTGCAGCTCGCCGGCCCCGCGTCACGGACCCGTCGCGGACCGTGTCCGTCGCGGACCCGCCGCGGACCGGGTCCGCCCGCCCGCGTCCGGCCACCGTCCGCTCCGCGTCGCACGAGACAATCGCGGCACCGCCGGCGGCCGTAGACGCCGAACACCGGCGCCGCGCGTGGCGCGGGTGGCGTAGCTGTGGCGCACCGCGCCGCACGTCGGCCTCCTTCGTCTCCGACCCGACCCGACCCTAGAGACGTCATCCACGTCAGCCATTGTCCCCAGCTCGCTAATAAACCCCGCCAGCGCCGCTCTCATCCTCAACAATGCTCATCACCACAGAGAAACTGATCAAGGCGTCGCCGGCCAAGGTCCGCCAGGCCCTGCTTGACTTTGGAAAGCACCCCGACTGGAACCCGTTCTTCAAGTCGATCGCAGTCTCGTCCGCCGTCGACGTCGCCGACTCGGCCGACTACGCGGCCGCGTCCGTGCCCGCGCCCGGCGCCACGCTGCAGATCACGATCGCGCCCGTCAACCGCGGCGAGCAGGTCATCAAGCCCACGGTCCTGGTCAACACAGCCGAGCTGTTCAAGTGGCGCGGCATCCTCCTCGTGGGCTTTCTCTTCGCCGGCGAGCACGCGTTCGAGTTCAAGGCCGAGGCCGGCCCCGGCGGCGAGGAGTACACGCGGTTCGTGCACTCGGAGAACTTCTCGGGCGTGCTGGTGCCGCTCCTGGGCGGGATCCTGGCCGACACCAAGGCCAGCTTCATCCTGCTGAACGACGCGCTGGCCGACTACGTCGAGGCCTAATGTACATACAATAATCAATAGCCGATCCCATACATGCCATAAAAATACACGGTAGCTACCTAGGCGTCGTCGATGCCGTCGTCAAAGCCCATGCTGCCGGCCGAGGACCGGCGACGGTCGCCGGCCAGCGGCGGCGCCAGGACCGGCGGCGACGGCGCGGCGGACGGGCTGCCGAAGCCGAGACCGCGCATGAAGCCGACCGGGCCGAGCCGGGAGTTGACGTTGCGCTCGCGCTCGCGGGTGAGCATGAGCTTGAGGTTGTCGTTCTCGGACATGGCCTCGTCGAGGCGCTGGCGGGCGCCGTCGCGGTCGCGCACGCGCGCCTCGCGCTCGGCCTTGAGGCGCTTCTCGAGCTCCTGCAGCCGGATGGCCCACTTCTCGCTGCTGGCGGCGCCGACGCTGGCGGCGCCGACGCTGCCGTCGAGACGGTCGAGCGAGTTCTCGCGGCGGCTGCTGAGCCGCGACCCGGCGGCCGACGACGACGCGGCGGCGACGATGGTCTCGAGGTAGTCGAGCTTGGCGGCCTTGGTCGAGAGCGTAGCGTCGAGCTTCTTGATGTCGCGGGAGACGCGGCCCTCGGACGCGGCGACCTTGTCGGCGAAGGACGCGAGGAGCATGTCCAGCGACGTGAGCGCGCCGAGCAGCGCCCGGCTCTGCTGCTGCACCTGCTTCTCGGACAGGACCGAGGCCGCCGACACGGCCGAGCCGCCGTCGACGGCGGCCGCGCCCGGCACCGGGATCGTGGCCCCCGTCAGCTCGCTCAGCCGGGCGGCGATCTTGGCCACGAGCGCGTTGCGCTCGTCCAGCTGCGCGGCCAGCGTGCGCGCGCGCCGCTCGGCCAGCTGCAGCGCCTTGTCGTCGGCCTTGCGCGGCGACGCGGCCCTGTCCTCGAGCGCGCGGACCTGGCCGCGCAGCTGGTCCGCGGTCTCGTTGGCCGCCCGCAGCCGCAGGCTCATGTCCTCGATCGCGGCCAGCCGCGTCTGCAGCGCCTGCTCGCGCGCGTCGACCTCGACCGCCAGTGTGTTGCGGCTCTCGACCAGCCGCCGCACGGCCGCGGCCAGGCCGGCTGTGCTGACGTCGATGCCTGCACCGTCGCCGCCGGGCGCGCCGACCACGCCAGCGACCGCGGCCGCGACCGCCGCCGCCAGCTCGTCCAGCTCGGTGCGGTCGGTCGCCGCGCGCGCGCGCACGGCCTCGAGCTCGGCCGCCAGGTCTGCCGCCCGGCGCTTCTCGGTGCGCGCCTCGTCCGAGCGCTGGCGGACGACCTCGCGCCACTCGTCCTCCTGAACGTCCATGGCGTCCGCGCGGCGCGCGCGCTCCTCCTCGAGCCGCCCCTCGAGCTCGCGCGCGCGCTCCTCGTGCGCGCGCGCCTCGCCTTTGAGCGTCTTGAGCGCGAGCTCGGCGTCGGTCGCGCGCTCGGCCTGCTCGCGCAGCAGCTGCACCTCGCGCGACGTCTCGACGTGCTGCTGCGACAGCCGCTCGAACTTGTCCTTCTCGGCCGCGACCGCGTCTGCCAGCGCGCCGTTCTCGTGCTCGACGTCGGCCAGCTGCGCCTTGAGCGCCTTGATGTCGCGCCGCCGCGCCTTGGCCAGCTCGGCCAGCCGCGACAGCTCGCTCTCGGCCTCGTCCCGCAGCTCGTCGTAGTCCTCCTGCCAGCCGACGAGGTCCTCCTCGCGCGCCTGCGTCTCTTTGAGCAGCACGATGATCTCGCCCTCGAGCCGCTCCTTCTCGTCCACGACGAACTCGTAGTCCGCCGTCAGGCTCTCGTACATGTCCTGCAGCTCGGCGTTCTCCTTGGCGAGCAGGTCGACCTGCATCTTGCGCTCGTGCGAGACGAGCTTGACCGCCGCCAGCTGGTCGCGCAGCTCGCTCTCGCCCGCAGGCCGGTGCAGCGACAGCGCCGTGCCCGCGCGGCCGTCACGCGCGCCTGTCAGCTCGCGCTCCAGCCGCGCGCGCTCGCCGCGCTCCTTGTCGAGCTGCTCGCGCAGGTACTCGAGCTCGCGCGCGGACGCCAGGCTGGCCTCGTTCGCATCAAAGTCGCGACCGTCACGCCGCGCGGCGTCCAGCTGCTTTCGCAGCTTCTTGAGCTCCAGGTTCAGGCCCACGTTCGTGGTCTTCATCTCGACGTTCTCGGTCATCAGGTCCTTGACGCTCTCGTCCGACCGTTTGGCCAGCTCCTCCTGCAGGATGTAGATCTTGAGCTGGAAGCCCCAGTTGTCCTTCTGCAGCTTGTCGATCAGCGACGACTGTTCCTTGAGCGTCAGTCCGTCGCCGCCGCCGCCGCCGCCGTAGCCGCCGTAGCCGCTGCCGCCGGGCGTGCCCGCGTGCACCAGCGCCAGCGACGACGCCGGCCGGCTGGCCACCGACGGCGACTCGGCCTCGCGGATGTCGCGCAGCCGCCGGAAGCCCCCGTACCCGTCCGGCCGGATGTCCTTGACCTTGGCCACCAGCGCCGACATGGTCGGGTCCGTCTGCATGCTCTTGCTGCGCCCGTGGCCCAGCGGCGTCTCCGGCACGCCCGGCGTCGCCGACCGTCGCGCCAGCGGCGTGCCCTGCCCGTCGTCGCCAGCGGGCATGCCCGGCAGGCCCGCCGGCGACACCGGCGGCGACCCCGCCAGCATCGCCGGCTCCGCCGACGGCAGCGACTCCTCCAGCCCGCCGTCGCCCGACTCGTCCTCGAACCCGTGGCTCAGCCCAGGCTCCAGCGACAGCTGCGCGTGCTCCAGCGCGTCCTCGGCCTCAAAGTCCTCCTGGGACTCCGAGTCCTCAAAGTACGCCGGCTGCCGCCGGCTCGCTGTCCGCGCCCGCGACCCCGACCGCCCCAGCCCGGCCGCGTCGCTGTCGGGTGTCGTCGCCGCCGTCGTCGCCCGGCTACCGGCGGACGCCGCCATCTCGTCGCGGTCTGCGTGCGACGACCCGCTCGTCGACGCCCACAGTTCTGCCTGCGACATGCTCGTCCGTGTCTAGCCGTCAGCCTGCCCGATCTAGCCCGCGCGCCGCCCCGGCGCCGCGCGCCTGGGCCCGCCGCGCCCGTGCGCGTCCGCGCCCGCCGCCTCGTGTCCGCGCCGCGCCCGCCGCGCCCCTGGGCCTCGCTAAGCCCGCCGCCGCCGACGCGCCGGCCGCCGGCCGCCCGCGGCTGCGCCCCGCCCGCGCCGCCGCCGCGCCGCGTCACCGCGCGCCCGCCACCCTCCCGTACCTACCTCTTGCCTCTCAGCGCTGCCGGCCGCAGATGCCGCCCGTTGCGCCGTGTTTGTTGGTGGATGTGCGATCGAGTCGGTCTATCAAACACGATCAGCCCCTCCCACACGATCCCGTCCGGATCGTCTGTGTGCGCCGCACGCCCGCTCGCCGTGTGCGGCCTCTTCGTTCGGATGCTCCGGGTTTGCACGGCCTGGTCGCGTCTGGCGGCCCTGTCGTCGATGGTGATGGTTCTGCCGTGAGATGTTTTTTATGTTTGTTTACGCGCTGTGGAATGTGGTTGGTCAACTTAAAGGGCGCCGCGGCCAGCAAACAGCGCGGCCGGCCGGGTGCGCGCCAAGCGAGCGTCCGGGACGGAGCGATCGTAGCAGACTCGATCCCGGCGGTGTCTGGTCGACAAAGCGACCGACGGCGGCCTGTGTGACCAGGGGCCGGCTAGAGTGGTGCTTACATGCGGCCGATGGTGCTACGCGATCTGGCTGCCAATTAGCCACGCCGACCAGGGACGGGCAGGAGCGGCCACAGACGGCCGCAGCAGGCCAGGGCCTGGCCGGCCTCTGGGACGCGGGGGCGACGGCGGCGGCCGATTCTACGCGGCCGGCGATCGGTTGTGGCGGTCATCGTTGGCTTGGCCGTCAACGGGTCACCAGCGCGCCCCGTCTGACCGGGCCAGCTGCTGGGTTGCGTAGTGCTCAGAGGTACGCGTCAGCGACCATGCCGGGTGCATGGGCCGGTGTAAACAGCAGAAACGAGCAAGGGCGGTCGCTTGTGCGTAAGGAGTTCGTGATGACTTAATTACAGACGCGGTGGAAATCGCTTACCCGACGCTGGACGGCGAACAGGCCGCCAAGCGAGAACAGACACGGTCGCACAGCGCCACCAGAGGGTCGCGCAGGGCGCAGACGCGGGCGGCGGACAGACGCAGGGCCTTAGCGAGCGGTCGTAACGGTACATTAGCAAAGATAGAGATACATGACCCATAAAATACAATCCCATCCATAGAACTACAAAATTTACAAGACCCCTTCCGCTCATCGCTTGGCTTTGGCGCGGCGCTTGGGGGTGCGTTTCGGACGGCCGCGCTTGCGCTTGCCCTTGTCGTCGTCGCCGTCGTCATCGTCGTCGGGGTCGGGGCCGGACTCGGGCACGGACGACGCGGCCGTGACCAGAGACGCGGCCGACGACTCGGACGAGGCCGACGAGGCCGAGGACTTGCCGGCGCGGGCCTTGGCCTGGCGCCGGGGCGCGCGGGGCGGCGGCTCGACCACGGGCGGGGCGGCTGCCGGCGTTGTCGGACTGGTGCCGGCCGAGTCTGCGGTCGGCTTGCGCTTGGTGCCGTACGAGTACGACGTCGTGAACGGCTGGGTGCGAAACTGCGTGTAGTAGCCGGCGTAGCCGTTTTGGTAGGCGGCCATCGGGATCTTGGGCGGGAACCCGTTCGAGGCGTAGTGGTGGCCGTTCTGGGCGTCCAAGACGGCCGGCGCCGAGACCATGGCCGGCGCGACGGGCGCCGGCGCGGCCGCGAGCGCCGGCATGGCGCCCAGCATCGGCGTCGGCGGCGGGCGCGCGGCGATCTGCTGGAGCTCAAAGACCTCACGCTGCAGACGCTCGTTGGCCTTCATGAGGAAGTTGGTGCGCATGACCTGGCGCTCAAACATCTCGAGCGCGACGTGTACCGGCTTCAAGTTCGGGCGCTCGTCCAGACAGCGCTGGAGGAGCTCGACCGACGGGAGGACCGTCCACAGCGCGAGGTTGCCCGACGGCCCCAGCACGCGCTCGAACGTGGCCGAGTCCTCCTCGCTCCAGACGTGGAGCGGAATGTTCTTGGTGCCCTTCGCGGCGCCGTGCCGCGCTCTGTCGTAGGACTCCATGTCCGGCGGCCGCTCGCCGGCCCGCGCGGGCGGACGGGAGGCCGCCGGAGCGGGATCTGCGTTGGCCTTGGCCACCGTGCGAGACGTGGTCGCGGGCTGCGCGCTCCGCGGGTAGTCGCCAGGGTATGCGGCGGCCGTGGCCGCTCGACGTCAGTTCTCTGTGCCGGTCTGGGTGCTGCGTGGCGCGCGCTACCGCCTCGGTCGCTGCCAATCCTGCGCTGCGCTTGCTGCTGCCGTCCGCACAACTCGAACGTACTGGCTGCAGTCTGCGATCGTGAGATCACGGCGAATCCGAGAGAAAATTTTCGGACTGGGGGTCTGCTGCCGGCGGTCTACAAATTGACACGGGAAATGGGGGAGGCGTAGTGTTTGCCTGTGTGTAACAGTCCCGATCGGGCAGGCATGTCCAATTTGGACTGGCGCTAGCTTCATTAGGCACCAGCGCATTTATCGGTGCGCACGTCCAGCTAGTCCAAATGAGGACACACATGTGTTTAGCGTGCGCCGGCGCCACTAGCGCGCAAGTCTCGGGTTAGTGCGTTTCCGCATGTGGTGTGTGACATTGCAGCCGCGCCTGCACTGCCGCGACCAGCACGCGTCCGCCGCTAGCGCTGGTGCCGCGCGACCGCGTTTGCCGGCAAGCCTGGCGCCGCGCGCGCGAACTACCGGCCCCGTGGGGCGTGCGCCGCCAGGGCCCGGGCCGGGGCGCCCTGAGCCCTGCGCCAACATGGCCAGCGCGGCCGCGACGAGAGGGGGGGGTGCTTCAGGGGAGGCGACTTTAAGGTGCGGAGCCGTTGGGCTGGGCTGGATGCGCGGACTGTGTCCGGACTGGTGTCCGCTGTGCGCGTGACCGCACTGCGACACGGGGCGCTGGACCACGGCTCTGGCTCGACGAGCGGCTACGCCGCAGGCCGCCGTGTCGCAAAGCGGCGGCACACCTCACGCTGGCGGCGCCCGGCGGCGCGGCGCCCCAGTGGGGATCGGTTCTGTCGTTCGGCGTCCTTTGTGCGCCCCAAGTGCCGCAGGCAACGGCTCCGGTCGCCTGGCCGCGCGGCAGAGGTGCGCAGGGCACCCGCGGCTCGAGCCGAAGGCCAGGCGGTGGCACAGGGCGTCCCTGCGCTGCGCAACGGCTCGCCAGCCGCAGCCGCACGCCTCATTTTGCTCGCTGGCGTTTTCAACTAGCGCCGTCGCCCATAGCCAGCCTGCTAGCTCCACGCACCGCATTGGATCTTGGGCGCGGGCGGAGGATGCAGATGATCGACGCAGCAGCCTGACGAGTTGTACCAGCAGTGTGCTTGGTAGAGCCATGGGCTCGGTACAGCGTACGCACCAGTGCATGGGCTAATGCACCAGTGCGCAAGCCTGCAGAAGCGCCACAGCCTGCTGGTTGATCCGGCGCGACTCAGTCATTACGGTATAGCCCGTCCGTGCGCTCGGATCCATGGCTGCACGCTGGCGGCTCCGCCTGGCGGCGCGCACCGCAGGCCGCAGCACACACCAGGAGCCACCTGTAGCCTTTCTACTGCCGGGGTGCCGCCGGAGTGTCGCCGGGAGCAGCCGCGGTCGCCAGCGATGGTCCTGCACACTACGGCACGCGTACGTGGGTGTAGATGTATATTCACAATGTCGTGCTCGCCGTGTCGGCCACTACCTCCTTCCTGGACCGCATCTCGCGGTATGGCCTGGTCAGTGCTAAACCACGCGCAGAGCGAATCCTAGAGATCGAGCCGGTCCAGGCAGCTGTTTGGACCGTCCCTTCGCCTCGACGCGCTAAAAACCGCAGCCGATCGTGAGGGGTTTCTTTAGCAGTCCGACCGCTCGGCAAGAAAAAAAGGTTCCGTACCTGTGGAGCGGGTAGTTCGGCAGTTCTGTGGAACAACTCTTCAGAAGATACACAGCCAGGACACCAGCCTTCCGGTCCACAGACTATCTGCAGACCTGCAGCACGGCCGCCGCCACTGTTGCATTCCTCATGCGCAAGCTGCTGCTCTGCCGACCAGATACGTAAGCCCGCTCTCACTTTCACTCGGGGTCCAGCCAGACGTACTCTCGTGTCGAGTGCCCAAACTGGATCATGTCCTTGTTTGCCAGCTCCACGTACGTCTCCTTCGCGATTTTCTTTCCGTTGACCTTTGTGCCGTTGGCCGACCCCAAATCGTAGATGTACGGCCGCACCTCGTCCTTTGCAACCAAATCCTGGTCGTCTTCGAGAAGGATTCCAGCACCCGCCAACGCCTCGTGTACGTACAGTCGGTACTGGATGACTGCGTGCTGCTTGCTGCAGCTCGGGTGGTCTAGCGGCACGTCCACGGCAGTCCGGTCACGGCCCAATAGGTAGGTCGACTGCTGGTCTAGCCGGAGCGTGTCCACGATGTCGCCGTTCTTGAACACATACAGCCGGTACTCGCGGTCGGGCTTGCGAGCGTCTTCGGGCTCCTCGTACTTGAGTGCCAGCGTCTTGTAGATGTTTTCGGGGTCGTGCAGCTTGCGGTCGGCTGCCAGCGCGCCCGACGTGTTGTAGTTTGGT
The DNA here is from genome assembly GCF_038497935.1 of Neoaidaea tothii. Lineage (NCBI taxonomy): Eukaryota > Fungi > Ascomycota > Lipomycetes > Lipomycetales > Lipomycetaceae > Neoaidaea > Neoaidaea tothii. Next base: position 101,535 of record NW_027118013.1, read on the forward strand.
CGCTCGGGCGACTTGGACGGCGACCGCGATCGCGACTGCGACCGGTCCCGCCGGCCGCGGGGCAAGTGTCCGGACTCGCTCTTGATGCGTGGGGACCGCTCGCGGCGCCCGCGAGGCGACCATTCGCGCTTGACGTCCGGAGAGGCTTCGCGCTTGACGCGGCGATCGCGTCCGAACTCGTCGCGGCCGTCGTCGCGACGGCCACCACGGCCACCGCGGTTATCCCGGAAGCCACGGTCGTCCCGGTAGCCGCGATCACCGCGGCCGCGGCCGTAGTCGTCGCGGCGGCCGTAGTTGTCGCGGCGGGCCGCGTAGCCGTCGTCGCGGTAGCCATCGCCGCCGCGGGGTGGACGGGGCCCGCGACCGGCGTCCGGGCCATCCCAGCCGCGACCGGCCGGACCTCTGGGGCCGTCCGGACGGCGATCACGGCCGCCGTCGTGGCGCTCGCGGTCGTATCTGCCGGGTCCAGAGTCCATTGTTGTCGACTTTCGGGAGCGAAAAATCTGCTCCCACGACCGATCTCATCCACCACCTGCACGCTGGCGCACCTTGGCCTCTGTCAGATTTGCGGCACTGATCCCGCGCAGTACCGCTGCCCGCGGTGCCGGATCAAATAGTAAGTCGTACGCGGGACGCGCTGACGACAGCTGCTCGCTGAAATGCTACAAATCGGAGGCCCACGTTGACCCCGCGCCGGGCGATGCTCCGGCGGCGACGGAGCTGCCGAACGGGGAGCCGCCGGCGGCGCCCGCGGCGGCTGAGCCCGCGTCGGGCCCGATGGCCGCGCTGCTGCAGAACACCAAGATCATGGACATGCTGCGGTCGCCGACGCTGCAGCTGCACCTGACGTCGGTGCTGCGGCTGCTGACGGACGAGCGCCTGGCCGGCGAGCACACGACCGAGGGCCGACGCGCGGTGGCGCTGCACAAGCTGCGCGAGCTGCGCGCCGGCGGCGTCGAGGAGAACGCCGAGGTGGAGGAGTTTGTGGACGCCGTGCTGGCCGCACTGGCCGAGTAATACATTCTCTATAGACTGGCACGCTTGTACGCCACGCCGCGGACGCCGGGCAGGCGGATGCGGAAGATGTCGCCGCCGCGGTCGCCCGGGACCTCGGTCTCGGCGACCATGCTTGTGACGAAGAGCTCGTCGTGGTTGGGGCCGCCAAAGACCGGACACGTAATGCTCTCGGCCGGGAAGACGTACTCCTCGACCGGACGGCCGGTCTGGTCGTAGCGCCGGACGCGGTTGGCGCCCCAGACGGCGACGAAGAACTCGCCCTCGTCGGACATGGTCATGCCATCGGCGGTGGGCACTCCGGGAACCGAGATGAAGAGACGCGGGTTGGAGATGGCACCGCTCTCAGCGTCGTAGTCGTACTCGTCGATGCAGTGGCGCTTGCTGTCGGTGAAGTACATCTTGGTCTCGTCCTTGGACCAGCCGAGACCGTTGGGGATGCCGCAGTTCGAGACCACCTCGGCGACGGCGCCGGGCCGGAGGCTGTCGAACCGGTACAGACTGCCGATGCGCGGATCGGGCACGCCGTCGAACGTCTTGAGCATGGTGCCGGCCCAGATGCGGCCCTTGCTGTCGACGTTGCCGTCATTGAACCGGCAGAGGTCGCCGAGCTCGCCTTTGTCGGCGTAGACCTCGACGGCATAGTCGAGGGCGACCGGGGCCGGCGCCGGACCGCGCAACGGCGCGTACGCTAGCTTGGAAAAGTCGACGACGGCGGGACCGCGTTGGCCGAGGACGACGAATGTGTCCGGGCCGGCCTCGATGGGCGCGCGGGCGAGCATGCCGATGGGCTCGGTGAACCGGTACCGCCGAACGCGCTGCGCGTAGCCATCGAGGTCGGGGCCCTGACCGACCGGGCCGTAGGCCTCGATCTCCGGGCCGACTCCGGTCGACGGCTTGACTTTGTACGGCGAGAACCCGCCGGTGGGCGCGGCCAGGACCTCGTTGCGCTTGATGTCAACAAAGTAGAGCGTGCCAGTTTCGGGCACGTAGACCGGGCCCTCGGCGAGCTGGCACTCGGACGGGATCCAGGGCTGGGTCAGCGAGAACGCAGACGACATACCTCGGTGATCACGTATTGGGGAATGGCCATGGTTGCGGGTTGCGTGGGCAAACTGCCGGTTTTACGAGTGGTCGAGCCAGCAGGATCGGCCGGGCGGGTCACTACGCGTTGGCGTCGGTGGCCGGTACCTCGCCGGCGAGAACACGCCGCGGCGCACGGGCCCAGCGCCTCGCTGTGCGCCTGCGGTTGCGGCTCGGCAGATGAGCCACGGCCAGCGCTTATCCTACGGGAGCATGTTCTGGTGCCCCGCGGAGGGGCATCCCGCACTACGTAAGCGCAGGCGCGAGGCGCGGGCGTGGCGCGGGCGTGGCGCCGCACGAGCCGCACGGGGTGCATGAGGCACGGCCACGCGCGCCGGGGCACGGCCACAGCAGCACGAGCCGCACGCGGCGCATGAGGCGCGCCACCCGCGCCGAGGCACGGCCACAGTCGCGCGCGCCGCACGCGCCGCACGCGCCGCAGCGCTTCGCCTTCGGGTAAGGGCCCATCTATTCCTATCTCACGCCTTCAGCGCATTGTACGGCAGCGCCGTCGCCTTCACTCGGAACCGGAAGATCTGGCCGCCCTGGTCGTCGGCCGGCGCGTCAGGGTCGTGCGCAGTCGTCACAAACAGCTCGTCGTTCGCGTCGCCGCCAAACACGCAGCAAGACACCTTCCGCGCCGGCAGGTGGTACTCGGCCACCAGGCCGCCGTGCGGCGTGTACTCGAGCACGCGGCTGCCGCCGTTCGTCAGCGTCAGGAAGATGTGGCCGCTCTCGGAGATGGTGAAGCCGTCGGGCCGAATTGGTGCGTCCGTGTTGATGAAACGCATGCGGTTCGTGATCGCCGCCGTCTCGGCGTCGTAGTCGAAGCGGTACACGGTGTGCTCGGCCGAGTCGGCCAGGTAAAAGTACTTGTTGTCCGGCGACCAGCACATGCCGTTGGGCACGCCCAGGTGCTCGAGCACCAGCGTCGGCGTCATCTCCGGCCCGTCAAACCGCCACAGCTGGCCGATGCGCTGCGCCATGTTGCTCAGCCAGTCCAGCGGCATCGTGCCGGCCCACAGCCGACCGTGGGTGTCGACGTTGGCGTCGTTGAACCGAAGCGAATCGCGCAGCGTCGGGCGGTCGGCGAAAACGTGCACCTTGTAGGGAACGTCGTACACCGTGGCGGTGTTGGGCTCCAGCGTCTTAAAGTCGACGACCGCCACGCCCTCTTTCGCGGCCAGCACCAGCACGTCCGGCTCGGGCGTGCGGCCGACGTACGTGATCATGTGGTTGAACGTCCACTTCTTGATCACGGCGTCGTCGGCCGTGGCAAACGCCTCGACCCAGTCCTCGCTCGTGGCCGAGCCGACCTTGGACACGGCCGAATCGACGACGGACGCGGCCAGGACCTGGTGCCGCGGCATGTCGATGAAGTACAGCGTCTTGGTCGCCGGCTGGTAAACCGGCGTCTCGCTGAGCAAGCACGACGGCGTCAGGTAGGGCTCTTTGATGAAGTACTGGGCGACCATGGCGGCAGGAAACGTGTGCGGGCTCTGCGGCGCTGGCGGCCGTCATATACGCCTGCGCTGGGCACGCTGCGAGACGTGGGGGGCACGTTTGGGCGGAGTCGCGCCCGCGCCATGCGATCTTGGGCATGGCCCAGGACGTGGCCTACAGCGGCAGCCGCCGGGCGGGCCGGCCAGGCCGCACACCCGCTGGAGCCGGCGCCACCTGCGGCCGGCTAGAGTCTGCAGCGCGCTGGCGGGCGTTCCGGTGCGGAAGGGGCGGAACCCGGGGACGGATTACGGGGCGCGGGTTTGGCGCATAAGCGGCACACCGCGCGACACCTGCAACCTCAATTACTGCGCGGCGCGGCGTGCGGGGGTAGGCGGAACCTGATTCATTGACTATATAGCGGCCAGCCGCGCAGACACCGGGCCGGGCGCGGCAGACGCAACACGCTAGGCTAGGCCTAGTGCGAGAGCAGCGACACACCGGTCATGTGCTCGGGCTTGGGCAGGCCCATAACGTCGAGGATGGTCGGCGCAACGTCGCCAAGGACACCGCCGTGCTTGAGCGTCCAGTCGGCCGGGGCGTTGGCCATGACGAACGGAACCTTGTTGAGCGTGTGCGAGGTCTTGACCTTGCCCTCGGGGGTCAGCATCTCCTCGGCGTTGCCGTGGTCGGCGGTCACAAAGAGGATGTAGCCCGACTTCTGGCAGGCCTCATAGATGGTGCCGATGGCCTGGTCGCAGTGCGAGACGGCCTCGACGGCGGCCTCGTACACGCCAGTGTGGCCGACCATGTCGGGCGCGGCCAGGTTGCACATGACGAACGGGTACTTCTGCTCGGCCATGCGCTCGGCGACCTTGTCGGCGACCTCGTGCTGGGACATCTTGGGCAGCAGGTCGTAGGTGGCGACCTTGGGCGACGAGATCATGTCGCGTTCCTCGAGCGGGTACTGCTTCTCGACGCCGCCGTTGAAGAAGAAGGTGACGTGGGCGTACTTCTCGGTCTCGGCGATGTGGATCTGGGGCACGCCCTTCTTGCCGAGCCACTCGGCCAGGACGTCGTCCATGCGCTGGGGCGGGAACGCAACCTTGAACGGGTAGTCGGCCTTGTACTGGGTCATGGTGGTGATGTACAGGTTCTCGGGCACGTCCGTGTCGACCGGCGACGAGTCCACGCCAAACAGCTGCGTGATCTCGCGCACACGGTCTGAACGGTAGTTGAAGAAGAAGAGCGTGTCGGCGGCCTGGATGCGCGTCTTGGGGTCGGCCAGCACCAGCGGCTTGAGGAACTCGTCCGTCTCGCCGGCGGCGTACTTGGACTCGATCGCGCCCACAAAGTCCTCGGTGACCTCGCCCTTGCCCTCGATCAGGCCCTTGAGCGCCACGTCGACACGCTCCCAGCGCTTGTCGCGGTCCATGGCGTAGTACCGGCCGACGACCGTCGAGACCTTGGCCACGCTGCCGATCTCCTTGATCTTGGCCTCCAGCGTGCGCATGTAGCCAGCCATGCCCTTGGGGTCCGTGTCGCGGCCGTCGCCGAACGTGTGGATGTAGATCTCGGGAACACCCATGTCAGCCGCGACCTGCAGCAGCTCGAAGAGGTGGTTCTGGTGCGAGTGCACGCCGCCGTCCGAGAGCAGGCCGAGCAGGTGCAGGCGGCCGTTGCCGGCCTTGGCGTGCTCGAAGCTGTCGACGATGTTCGCGACCTTGTTGAACTCGTGCTTCTTCATGGCCATGTCGATGCGGACGACGTCCTGCCAGACGACGCGGCCGGCGCCGATGTTGAGGTGGCCGACCTCCGAGTTGCCCATGAGGCCCTCGGGCAGGCCGACAGCCGTGGACGAGGCCTCAATCTCGGTGTAGCCCTTGGGCGACTGGGCGAACGCGTCCATGACCGGCGTGTTGGCGTTCTCGATGGCATCTGCGGTCAGCCCGCCCGGCGGCAGTACGTACTTCCTTTGTAGCCCTTCTCGGGGTGCACGCCCCAGCCGTCTGTTGGTCAGCGAGCCCGGACAAGCCCGCCGGCCGGCGCGGCCGTCAGCGCCATCGGCCGACGGGCCGGCGCCGGCCAGCGGCCGCACGCTACTCACCAATGACGATCAGGCAAGCCTTCTGCTCAGTGGAAACCATATTGTCTGTTATTCTAGGTGGACTGTCTTGCAGCAACTGGGGAACAAAAATTTTTATCGGCCGCCTTCCAATTGTTGGGCTAACTCAGTGGACGCCAATCAGCCTAGTGGTATCAAACAACTGGCGTGGTGGCCGATCGGTGGGTGGCCCAATGTTTTTCCGTCGTCCGGGTACCCCCACGTGTGGGCACGGTCCCAGAACTGTTGGGCGCGTGGGACAGAATGCGGTCACGGACACAGTCCGCAAGCCCGACCCGGTCCGGACCGGGTCCGGCCGGGTCCGGCGCGAAAAGCGCGCCGGACGGCTGGAAGGCCTGCAGGCGTGGCTGGTTATCGCAGCCGCCGTGCGGCGCGCCGCGCGCTGCGGGCGTTTCCGGGGCGCCGCGCTCGGACGGCCGGATCGCCGCGCCAGCACGCCGCGTCCGCGCCGCGCCCGCGCGCTCGGCGCCGGCGCGCGGGCGCTATAAGAGCGCGCGCAGGGCGCCGCGCGCCTGGGCGAGCGCAGGGAGCTGCCCAGCACTCGGCCAGCCTATTGCCGGCTGCCGACGCGGGGCGGCGCAGCCATGCGCGCCCTGTTCCAGAACGACACATGCGGTAATGTGTGACAAGTGCCGCGCCGCCGCGCTGGCTCCCACACGTGTGCGTCGCCGGCAGAAGGCCGCTATATAGACCCCACGGGGACCGCGGCGACGTCACGCCAGCGTCACGTGGACGTACGCTGCGCGACTTGCGCGCCGTTCCTGCGCCGGCCTCCAGACGGTTCCAGGCCGCGCTGGCATCGGAGCCGGCGGCGGTGGCGCGGCAGCCGGCGGCCGGCACGAGCCAGCGTACGCCCTGCATGTCGGCTCGTCTCCGGCGGAAGCGCGACGCGGGAGACGCCGACCCGGGTAACGCTCCTGCAGGTGGCTGCGAATAGCACAGAACGCCCTCGACGAGTCTGGAACGGTTGCTGGAGATCAGCCGATGTAAGCGAAGATGTCCCAAGATTACCGGACGACGTGCGTCAGAGCGGCATTAGCGCGTGCATTTAGAGTTTCGCCCTTGGCGCCATCCCGCTCTGAACAGACCTGCCAACCGCTCGCGGCGCCGCGCCGGCCGGCCTGCGGCGGCCGCCGCGCGGAGATAGCCCGCGGAGGGGCGCGCGGGCGCTGCTAGATCCGAAACGCGACAGCACCCGGCGTCGCCGGCTAGGCGTGGACGAAAGCGGCAGCATTGGCGGCCGTGCGCCTTCGCGGGCTCGGCCGCACAGACACCTTTGCGTCCGCGGCGGCGGCCGCGGCGGCGAGCGCGTACGGTGGCGAGCCGCGCGTCGGGGTGGTAGCGGGGCGGCGCGCGTCCGCCGGCTGGATCAGGCCACCACCGCGTTGGGATCGGCGCTGGGAAACATGTGCCGACCGCTGGGCAGATCGACATATATATTGCGTCGGCAGCGCTCTGGGCCGGCAACATCCACCATGTCTATCGCCCAGATCCACGAAATCGCAAACCCGGCGCCCGAGCCGTCGCTGCTGCCCGAGTCGGTGCTCGAGCTGGCCGTGAAGCTGCCGCACAAGGACTACCTGCCGGCGGCCGAGCACCAGTCGCTGCACAAGTTCCAGGCGCTGGCCAACTACATCGCCGCCGCGATGATCTTTCTCAAGTCCAACCCGTTCCTGGAGCAGCCGCTCGCGCAGGACGACATCAAGGCGCGCCTGCTGGGCCACTGGGGCACGTGCCCGGGCCTGACGCTGGTGTACTCGCACTGCAACCGGCTGATCGTCAACAACGATCTCAAGATGATCTACGTGGTCGGCCCCGGCCACGGCGCGCCGGCGATCCTGGCGTCGCTCTGGATCGAGGACTCGATCCAGCGGTTCATCTCGCCGTACTCGCGCGACCGCGCCGGCCTTGGCGCCCTGATCAAGGCCTTCTCGTGGCCGGGCGGGTTCCCGTCGCACATCAACGCCGAGGTGCCGGGCTCGATCCACGAGGGCGGCGAGCTGGGCTACTCGCTCGCGGTCGCGTACGGCGCGGTGATGGACAAGCCGGACCTGGTCGTGACGTGCGTCGTCGGCGACGGCGAGTCCGAGTCGGGCCCGCTGTCGGCCGCGTGGAATTCGCACAAGTTCATCGACCCCGCCGAGTCCGGCGCCGTGCTCCCGATCCTGCACGTCAACGGCTTCAAGATCTCGGAGCGCACGATCCCGGGCACGAACGACGACCGCGAGCTCGTCGCGCTCTACAGCGGCTACGGCTACCAGGTCCGGATCGTCGAGGACCTCGGCGACATCAACAACGACATGGCCGCGTCCATGGACTGGGCGCTGGCCGAGATCCGCAAGATCCAGGCGGCCGCGCGCGCCGGCCAGCCGATCGTCAAGCCGCGGTGGCCCATGCTCGTGCTGCGCACGCCCAAGGGCTTCTCGGGCCCGAAGGAGATCGACGGCGCGCCGGTCGAGGGCTCGTACCGCTCGCACCAGGTGCCGCTGCCGCTGGCCAAGACCGACAAGACGCAGTTCGCGCTGCTCGACAAGTGGCTGCGGTCGTACAAGCTCGAGGACCTCGTCGACGGCGCAGGCGTGCCCGTCGACGACATCCTCAAGCTCGTGCCGGCCGCGCCCGGCCGCCGCCTCGGCCAGCTCAAGGAGACCTACAACGGCTTCGAGCCGCTCGACCTGCCCGACTGGCGCCCGCTGGCCAAGGCCAAGGGCTCGCAGTACTCGGCCACGCACGCCGTGGGCGAGTACCTGGACGCGGTCATGGTCAAGAACCCGCACACCTTCCGGATGTTCTCGCCGGACGAGCTCGTGTCCAACAAGCTCGACGCCGTCTTCGAGCACACGACGCGCAACTTCCAGTGGGACCCGACCACGCGCAACCGCGGCGGCCGCGTGACCGAGATCCTGTCGGAGCACTGCTGCGAGGGCTGGCTCCAGGGCTACACGCTCACCGGCCGGGCCGGCCTCTTCCCGTCGTACGAGTCGTTCCTGGGCATCATCGCGACCATGATGGTCCAGTACTCCAAGTTCACCAAGATGGCCGAGGAGACCGGGTGGCGCGGCGCGCAGCACTCGCTCAACTTCCTCGAGACGTCGACGTGGGCGCGCCAGGAGCACAACGGGTTCTCGCACCAGAACCCGAGCTTCATCGGCTCGGTGATCAAGCTCAAGGCCGCGGCCGCGCGCGTGTACCTGCCGCCGGACGCCAACTGCTTCCTGTCGACGGTGCGGCACTGCCTGCACTCGCGCAACTACGTCAACCTGATGGTGGGCTCGAAGGCGCCGACGCCGGTGTTTCTGTCGGCCGAGGAGGCGGACGCGCACTGCGTGGCGGGCGCGTCCGTCTGGAAGTTCGCGTCGACGGACGAGGGCATGGACCCGGACGTGGTGCTCGTCGGGCTGGGCGTGGAGGTCACGTTCGAGGTGATTGCGGCGGCGGCGATGCTGCGCAAGCTGGTGCCGGGGCTGCGGGTGCGGGTCGTCAACGTGACGGACCTGATGATCCTGTCGACCGAGAACGAGCACCCGCACGCGCTCAGCGACACGGACTTCCGCAGCCTGTTCACGGGCGACAAGCCGGTGCACTTCAACTACCACGGGTATCCCACGGAGCTCAAGGGCCTGCTGTTCGGCCGCGAGAAGGCCGAGCGCATGACGATCGCGGGCTACATGGAGGAGGGCACGACGACGACGCCGCTGTCGATGATGGTGCTCAACGAGACGGACCGGTGGTCGGTGGCGTGCCACGCGATCCGCGGCGCGGCGCGCACGAACCAGGCGGTGCAGGTGCGCGCGCACCTGCTCGTGTCCAACCTGGAGCACGAGCGCGTCAAGCACCAGGAGTACGTCAAGGTGCACGGCGAGGACCCCGCCGGCGTGTTCGACACGCCCGAGTTTTGAGCGGTTGGATCGAGGGCCGCGGCCCGGTCATTAAGTAAAATACAATGCCTGTGATGAATGGTTACTCGTACACGCGCCGGATCATGCGCGACAGCTGCTCGAAGCGGACCTGCTCCGAGACCACGACCTTGCTCTTGTCGGCGGCGGCCTTGGCCTCGCCGACGACGACCCGGTCGCCGTCGACGGTCCAGCCGAGCGAGGCGGCGTAGGCGGCGGCCTCGGCCGGGCCGAGCGCGGTCCACGCCTGGAACACGGCCGCGTCGATGACCGAGAACGAGGCCGCGATGGCCCGCACAACGCCGCGGCGGATCGACTCGGCAAAGTCGGGGATCTCGCGGAAGATCTCGTCCAGCTCGGCGAGCTTGTCGTCCGCGCTGTTGTTGCCGTGCTCGACCCAGAACTGCGCGAACCGGCCGGACTCGAGCAGCTGGTTGAGCTTGGCCAGCTTCTGGATGCGCAGCACCGACGACTCCTCGTCGTCGTCATCGTCGTCGGGGTACTTGCGCGACTTGGCCTTCTCGGTCGCGGCCACCGGCTGCAGCACGTGCGGCGGCAGCAGGTGCAGGCACAGGCTGAAGTCCGGGCTCGGGAACGCCGTCAGCGCCTTGACCAGCACCTGCAGGATCACCCGCGGGTTCTCGCGGTCGCTCTTGTAGAGGTACCTGTCCGTCAGCGGCTGCCGGGCGTGCGCGCGGCGTTGGTCAGATAGAGCTAATGTTTGCGGTCACTGCCCGAGGGCTGCCTCACATGCAATTTTTTTCATCATTCCGCCGCGCCGCCGGTCACTTACAGCTTGAGTAGGGCCAGGTTGGCCATGATGTCGTACGTGCCCTCCTGGCACTGCTTGGCCACGTACTCCTCCAGCACGACACTGGTCTCGGGATCATACCGCGACAGCGTGCTCAGAATCTGCTCGATCTCCTCGGGCCGCGTCGCGCACGACAGCGACGTCGACGACGTCGAAACCACCACCATTGTCTGTATTCCGGCGAGTATATACACGGGCTGGCCAAGTATATAGACGAGGACGGCCGGGGCGGAGAGGTAGAATTATCTAGTTGGCGAAAATTTTTTCACGCGTGCCTAGTGCCGCTGGCGGTCAGGGTCGGCGTCGTGCGTGCATGTACGCACCCGTGATTAGAGTTACCGGCTGGGTGGGCGCCGCCCTGCGGCCACGCCGCGCCTGCTGCACCGCTCTCTGGTCGCGCGCACGGCCCTGGGCGCCTGCCGGTCTGCTGCGGCCACGGGCGCTGGACAATTGGATGCGCACGTGCCGGACGAGCTGTCAATGGCGGCGTCGACAATGATCGCACGACCGCGGTGGCCGCGGTGGCCGTGGCGGCCGCCACGACTGCCGGGCCACTGCGCGGCGACCGCCAGCTCTGTCGCACGGCGCATGACCGTGCGGCCGCCCATTGGGGTGCCTGTTGGGGGCGCTGGCCTACTGACTATTGGTACGCCGCTGTCCGGATGCACGTCCGAGCGGCCGCCGGTCATGCGGCCGGCGGCGCGCACGGGCCGGCCACAGCTGCTGTGGCTAGGGGGCGTCGTCAGCCACGCCGTTGCGTCTGCCACGGTAGCGCCTGCGCGCGCGGGCAAGATCATGAAGCCGCCGTAGCCTTGCGACCCTCCGTCGGCCGCTGTAGCGAGCCGCCGTCCACGCTCCAGCAGCCTGCGCGCGCTGCCGCCCGCGGCCCCACCCCGACGGAGTCGCGGCCAGGACCAGGTGCAGCACGCACAGCCCGTAGCCGCACGCAGCTCCGCGCGCCTGCCACCGCGCCGTTCACGTGACCACAACGGACATCACGTGCATAAGCCCCAGCCGGCCGCAGACAACGTACCAAACAAGTTTTTCATGGAATCTGGCAGAACCGCGGCCATCCACACGGCAATTTGGACTCCAGCATTCAGAAACCCTCAGATCGGCCCAGACACGGTCGAGACGAGCCGATTGATACCCGTGACGGGTGTGGTGGCGCGCCCAGTGTGCCGTACCGCGCAGTGAGCGCAGACACGACCAGCCGTCCCCTCCGAGCCCGCGAGCCGGATCCGACGGTACCGCGCGAGTGATAGCAGAATAAACACGCCCATTGCCCGACGGCCAGAGCACTGGCCGTAGAGTGCATGCCCGACGCGATGGACACTCCGTCGAACGCGCCGGTGGCTGAGGCCGAGCCGGTGGTCGCGCCGGCCGCGGAGCCGGCCGAGCCCGCGGCAGAGCCTGCCGCGCAGGCGGTGGCAGAGCCGGCAGACGCCGCTCCGGCAGCCGAGCCCGCGACCGCGGCCGCGGTCGTGGCCGAGCCGGCGACCGAGCCGGCGACCGCGCCGGCGGCCGAGCCCGCCGATGCTAAGCCCACCGCCGGCGACGCCGCGCCGGCCAAGCGCAAGAAGCGGCTGCCCAACGATGTCGTCGGCCAGCTCGAAGACAAGGCGCGGCTGAACCCGCTCAGCCACGACACGTGGATGGCGCTCGGGGCCGAGTACGTCAACCGGGGCAAAGTCGAGGGCGCCCGCGACTGCTTCGAGCGCGCGCTCAAGGTCTTCCCCACGTCCAAGGACCTCTGGCTGCGCTACATCGACCTCGAGCAGTCGCACGACGAGTTCGCCAACACCGAGGCGCTCTTCGCACGGTGCCTGAAGCAAACCATCGACCTCGATCTGTGGATCGCGTACCTAAACTACGTCCGGCGGCGCAACAACCTCGTCACCGGCGGCACCGAGGCCCGCAACGTCATTCTCCAGGCGTTCGACATGGTCGTCGGCAAGGTCGGGCTCGATCGCGCCAGCGGCGCTCTCTGGGACGACTACCTCGACTTTGTCAAGGCCGACACGACCGGCATGGGCACGACGTGGGCCCAGCAGCAGAAGATGGACCTGCTGCGCAAGATCTACCAGCGCGCGGTGACGGTGCCGATGGACCGGCTGGAGGCGATCTGGCAGGAGTACAACGCGTTCGAGAACTCGCTCAACAAGACGACGGCGCGCAAGTTCCTGGCGGACCGCTCGGCGGCGTACATGACCGCGCGCACGTCATTCCGCGAGTCGCAGCAGCTGCTGCAGGGGCTGCAGCGCAACGCCAAGCCGTCGCTGCCGCGGTGGCGGTCGAACTCGACGCAGAAGCAGTACGACCTGTGGCGGAAGTGGATCGACTGGGAAAAGTCGGACCCGCTCGTCCTGCTCGACGAGGGCAACCGCGCCGGCCTGGTCGAGCGCGTGCTGTACACGTACAAGCAGGCGCTACAGGGCCCCATGCGGTTCTTCCCCCAGCTGTGGTTCGACGCGGCCGAGTACTGCGCGGCCAACGCGGGAGTGCCCGGCGCGGACGAGCAGCAGCAGACAGAGTTCCTGCGGCAGGGCCTCGAGGCCAACAAGTGCAGCCTGCTGCTCGGCTTCCGGCTGGCTGAGGTCTACGAGCTCACGCGGCAGAAGGACGAGGCGCGCAAGGTGTTTGAGTCGGTCGCGGCCGCCATCAAGGCCGAGATCAAGCGCACTGAGGAGCTCTCCGAGTCGCACAAGCAGCGGCTGCTGGCCGAGAGGTCCGCCGAGACCGGCGACGACGGCGGCCGCGCCAACGGCCGCGGCCGCGCCAGCGACGCGGACGAGACCATGAAGGACAAGGACTCGAACGACGAGTCGGGCGGAGAAGACAATGAGAACGACGACGACGACGACGATAACGACCCGTTCGCGGCGCTCATCGACAGCCGCGGCGGCGGCCACGCCGAGCCGGCCGACGCGGGCGTCAAGCTCAGCCGGAGCAGCAAGCGGCGCCGGCGGCGGTCGCGCAAGGTGTCCAAGTCGGACGTGCGGCTCAAGAAGCTCGAGACCGACACGCAGGAGCTGCTCGAGGAGCTCGCCAAGGACCTCACGATCTCGAACATGGTCTTCATGAAGGCCATGAAGCGCATGGACGGCATCAAGGCTGCGCGCACAGTCTTTGGCGAGGCCCGCCAGCTCAGCTACACGACGTACCACATCTTTGTGGCCTCGGCGCTGATGGAATATCACCACAACAAGGGCCCGGACATCGCGTCCAAGGTGTTTGAGATCGGCCTCAAGCGGTTTGCGGACCGCGCCGAGTACGTGCTGCAGTACCTCAACTTCCTGATCCTGATCAACGACGACGTCAACGCGCGTGCGCTGTTCGAGCGCATGGTCTCGAAGCTGTCCAAGGACGCCGCCCGGCCGCTGTTTGACCGGTTCTACGCCTACGAGAGCGCGTTCGGCGAGCTGGCGGCGGTGGCCAAGCTCGAGAAGCGCATCGCCGAGCTCTACCCGGACGTCAAGCCCATGGACCGCTTCATGAGCCGGTACGCGAGCGTCGGCGGGGCCATGGCGACCGGGCCGCCGGGCGTGACTGCAACCGCGGCCGTGCCGGTCGGCGCTGCGTCCGCGCGCCGCGCCGCGCTCAACAACCCGGCTGTTGTCTTCCGTGAGCGCGACGTGGGGCCGCTGGCCGGCCAGGGCACCAAGCGCGGCCTGGACGAGCTCGAGGACGCGCCGGACGGCGCGCGCAAGCGCCGCCAGCGCGACCGCGTGGACTTTATCGACCCCGAGTCGGACGAGTCGGACGACGACGGTAGCCTGGGCACCATTGGCGGCGCGCGCGGCTCGGGCTCGATCGGGTCGCTGTCGACGGCGCCGCAGATGGGCAACCTGGTCAAGCTGATCTCGGCGCTGCCGACGCCGGCGTCGTACAAGGCGGCGACGATCAACGTGGACGGCCTGATGGCGCTGCTCGAGCAGACGCCGATCCCGAACAACCCGCCGCGGACGCCGGACTGGTCCAAGTTCATGGGCCGCAAGTAGGCGGGTGCGCACGGCGACGGCTCTGCCGAGGAGGCTCTCTGCGGGCGACGAGCATATAGCCGCACACATACAGCCGCACGACGCTGCATGTGTGCCGCGGGTTTATGCGTGTTCGCGGGTGTATGCACGAGCGTGGGTATATGCATGTCCATGGGTATATGCACGTCCGTGGGTATATGCTGCCTGTGGGTATATGCTGCTCGTGGGTATATGCTGCCCGTGGGTATATGCACGCGTGCGGCTGTATGCGCGACCGCATATAACCGCCGAGCGCATGCTCCGTCGTATACCGCCGCCTGACTCCGCCGCAGGCTCCGTCGGGCAGCGAGCCCGCCCGTACGCCCGCGCCGCCGCCCGTCCGGCCTGTATTGTATAGTTTTGGTGTATAGAAGACCTGTGGACTCATTAATAGGCCCAAGTGGCGCGCGGTTTGGCGTTCGCGCCCCAAACCTCCCACCATGCCGCGTTTGTGCTGCCTTCTGTCTAATTTTACTCACCGCCCAGCGCTGCGAGCGCGAGCATCACGACCTGCCGACCGGCGCACACGCACGACGCTCAGCGATCCATCGACCACACGCCTTCCGCGCAGGCCAGCAGGGCACAGCGGCGAATTGCAAGCGAGCCGGCCGTCGGCGGCACAGAAGCAAACCCCACTGTCCTGGTGAGCTATCACTGGGCGAGTGTATCAAGCGCGAGCACCCATCGACGACATGACGGCGCGCGAGCCCAAGCGCAGGCGCGACGACGACCACGACCGGCACGGCGTGCGCGGCGTGACCAAGACCGAGCGGCGGCTGATCGAGCGGTTCCGGACGATCTACCGGCTGCTGGAAAGGTAGGCACGGCGCGGATCAGGCTGACAGAAGCGAGGATGTCGCGCCCTACGTGCTCTCGCACCCCGGGCTGGTGCAGCAGCAGCGGCGGATAAACAAGAAGCGCAAGGCCACGCGGTCGGGCATCAAGGAGGAAGAGGACGAGCGGCGTGAGTCGGAGGAAGAGGACGACGACGGCTCGCGGCCGCGCGAAAGCATCGCCGACCGGTTCGCGGCCGGCGCGTACGACGGCAACGAGGACGACAGCGGGCCGCTGCATCAGTTCCAGGCGGACCTGCGGCGGGTCGCGCGCAAGATGATCGTGCAGTACTCGCCGGGCACGCAGCCGTACGTCCAGGTCGACGCGTTCTATTTCTGGGCCGTCGGCCTTCTGGCGCGCGAGGTGCCATCCGAGGTGCCGCCGCCGGTGGCCGACGACGCGGGTATCGCAGATGCGCCGGTTGTGCCGGCGCCGCTGACGACGCTGCCGGGCATGCCGCAGGTCGCGGGCATGCCGGGCATGCCGCCGCTGCCGCCGCTGCCGCCGAACCTGTCGCTCCCGGCAGGAATGACGCCGACGAGCGCGCCGGCGGGCGTGGCCGGCGCGCCGGGCACGTTCGCGTCGGCGGGCGCCGTGCCGCCGCATCTGCAGCACCTGCCGCCGCACATGCAGCGGCCGCACATGCCACAGTCGCCCCAGCAGCAGTTCTTCCAGCCGCCGGGCGCGTCGCCGCTGTCGCCGGCGGGCTCGCGCGGCTCGCCGGCGCCGGCTCCAGGCGCAAGCGCGTCTGCGCCGGGCACGCCGGGCACGCCGGGCACGCCAGCGCCGCCAGCGCCGTCGCTCGAGCCGCTCAAGCTCGAGGTCGATCACCGCGGCAGCGACAAGGAGGTCCTGTACATGGTCTCGCAGCACGGCCCGCTGTTTTCGTCGCTGCCGCACAAGTCGCGGCTCGACCCGCGCGTCTACAAGGTGCCGTCGTTCTTCAACACGACGCGGATAGTACCGACGCGGCCGTCCGTGCTCGTGCCGAGCCCAAACATGCTGCACAACTACCACCCGACCCAGATTCCGCCGATGATGGGCAAGCTCGGCAGCCTGGTGGCCACCGGTACGCTCGCCCGGCGCCTGCAGGGCGAGATGGTCGAGCCGTACCGCAACGACCGCATTCTGCAGGGCGTCGAGGTCAAGGTCCCGGCCACCAAGTGGCTGCGGTATGGCGCGTACACGAGCTTTGCGCCGTGCCGCGACCAGGCCGTCGGCGGCGTCGGCGGCGAGATCGTTGGCCGCGTGTGGTACGACCGCATGCTGCGCCGGCCGCCCGCCGAGGACGTCGAGGAGGCTGCTTCGCCGGACGAGGACGAGGACGAGGCCAAGGCCGAGGATGACGACGCGCCGGCCGAGGTCCCTGCGGACGCAATCGACAAGGACGTGACCATGGACGACGCGCCGGCCGAGCCGGCTGCGGAGGAGGCCGCGGAGGAGGCTGCGGAGGAGGCTGCGGAGGACGAGGCTGCCGACGCCGCCGAGTCCGACGACGCCGCCGAGTCCGCCGAGGCCGACGAGCCCGCCGAGCCCATCGAGGAGGTCAACATCGACCCCGCCTTCATCGAGGGCTGGCTCGAGTCTTCCGAGGCTGAAGAGTACGACACACGCTCACTCGAGCTCATCTCTGCCGACCTGCTCGAGCTTCAGCAGCTCCAGGACAAGCGGTTCGAAAAGCTCGAGACGTCCGAGACCGTGCTGCCGGACGAGTTCGCGCTCGCGCAGCGCATCCGCACCAAGCTGGCCGAGTTTGTCAAGTCCGTGCCGCCCTACATCGTCAGCGACCAGGTCTCTTCGTGGTTGCCAGTGCTCAACAAGAGCATGCCCGGCAGCCTTCCGGTGGACACGGCCGACCTGCCCTACGTCAGCGCGCCTGCCGGGCCCGGCCGTCCGCGGACCGTCCGCCGGTGACGGACGCTGCGCGGGCCGCGGCTCACGATGCACTGGCGACGTTGCGCTCGTCCGACGGCGACCGTGGTGCGGCGTCGGACCTGTAGAGTATGAAAAGACCGCATTTACTGAACATGTATTACTATCTTGTATTCCTACAATACACTTCGGCAAGAGATGGACGCCGCACGGCGTGCGGCGGGCTGCGCTGCACGGCGTGCGGCCGGGTGTGGCGCGCTGCGTGGCTGGCGGCTGCGCCATGCGCCGCACGCGGTGCGGCGGTGCGTGCGGCGCCGCACGGAGTGCGGCTCACCGCTGTTCCCTGGGACTCGTGGAGCACCGTAAAATTCCTCACGTCTCCCACCACCATCGCACGTCCACCATGAACGGCGCAATTGCAAACCTGACACACACAGACTTTGACCTGCTGCCTGATCTGCAGGATCTGATCGAGCGGGTGGCGGATGGATCGCTCGACCCAAAGAACCTGGACAACGAGGTGAGCCCACCGGCTCCGCGACAACCGCTCACGCGCAGGCCGGCCGCATTCGCATCAAGATCGCCAAGCTGAAGGAGGCCCTGGCGCAGCTGCCGACCGAGGAGGGCATCGCCGACCAGGAGCGCGAGATCGAGGACCTCCGCGAGACCATCACCAAGAAGCGTGGGCTGGTCGACGACATCTACAAGCTCGGCAAGAGCGTGCTGGCCGAGGGCGCGGACGACGGCGACTCGACCGGCGAGCCGATGGACCTGGTGGACACGCCGCCGACGGCAAGCGTGCGTGAAGACACGGGCGCGGCGGTGCTGGCGCAGTCGCGGTCGACGTCGGCGCTGGCGCCGTCGCGGTCGGCGTCGGCGCCGGGCGAGACTGGCGCGGAGGCTGCGGCCACGGCCGCCGCTACACCGGATGCGCCGGCGGACGAGCCGGCGGACGCCGGTGGCTCGCCCGCGCGCGACAGCGACGGCGACGTCAACATGGGCTAGGGTGCGCCGCACAGGATGCGGCGTCAGGGGGCGAGCCGCACGCGATGCGGCGCGGGCGCGGGCGCCCGCGCCGCTGTAGAATACGCAGAGACAGCCCGAGGGCCGGCTTGTTTACTAGTACATCAACTTTTAGACAAAACCTGTTTAGACGGGCAGGGGGAACTGCGAGGCCCAGGCGGCAACCTCCTTCTTGAGGGCCGACAGCTCCTCGGAGCCCTTGGCAACAACGGCCTTGAAGTCCTTGAGCTTGTTGGCCTCCTTGGGCAGCGACGCCTGGGTCTTGATGGCGTACTCGACCGCGCGGTCAATGTACTCAACGACCTTGGCGAAGTCAGCCTCGCCGAATCCACGGGTGGTCATGGCCGGCGCACCGATGCGGATACCGCCGGGGACGAGCGCGGACTTGTCGCCGGGGATGGCGTTCTTGTTGAGCGCGATGTTGAGCTGGTCGCAGACCGACTCGATACGCGCACCGTCGATGCTCTTCGAGCGCAGGTTGACCAGGACCATGTGCGAGTCCGTGCCGTTCGACACCAGGGTGTAGCCCTTGGCGATGAACTCCTTCTCGAGGACCTTGGCGTTGGCCAGGACCTGGGACTGGTACTCCTTGTACTCAGGCGACTGGGCCTGCTTGAGAGCAACGGCCAGCGCGGTGATGGTGTGGTTGTGGGGACCACCCTGGTGACCGGGGAAGACCGAGAAGTTGATCGCGTTCTCGAGCTCGTACAGAGTCTCCTTGCCAGTCTTGGCGTTGACCGAGCGAACGCCCTTGCGGAAGAAGATCATGGCGCCACGGGGACCACGCAGCGACTTGTGGGTGGTCGTCGTCACAATGTCGGCGTACTCGAACGGCGACGGGATGACGCCGGCCGCGATCAGACCCGAGATGTGGGCCATGTCGACAACCAGGTAGGCGCCAACCAGGTCGGCGATCTGGCGGAAGCGCTTGTAGTCGATCAGACGGCAGTACGCCGACGTGCCGGCAACGATGACCTTGGGGCGGTACAGCACCGCGGTCTTCTCGAGCATGTCGTAGTCGATCAGGCCGGTCTCGAGGTCCACGCGGTAGGGCATGGTCTCAAAGTACGTCGACACGGCCGAGATCTTCTTGGTGTCGGTCTGGTAGCCGTGCGACAGGTGACCGCCGTGGGGCAGGTCGAGGCCCATCAGACGCTCGTGCGGCTTCATGATGGCCTGGTACACCTGCAGGTTGGCGGGCGAGCCCGACAGCGTCTGCACGTTGACACCCCACTTGGCAGGGTCGGCACGGAAAGCGGCCAGAGCACGCGACTGGCACAG
The DNA here is from genome assembly GCF_038497935.1 of Neoaidaea tothii. Classification (NCBI taxonomy): domain Eukaryota; kingdom Fungi; phylum Ascomycota; class Lipomycetes; order Lipomycetales; family Lipomycetaceae; genus Neoaidaea; species Neoaidaea tothii. The sequence goes on from NW_027118013.1 coordinate 120,933, forward strand.
CAGCTCGATGCGGTCAATGTGCTCGTTGCCACCGTAGTAGCGGGCACCGGGGTAGCCCTCCGAGTACTTGTTGCTCATGGGCGATCCGAGAGCGTCAAAGACAGCGCGCGAGGTGAAGTTCTCGGACGCGATCAGGACGATCGACTCGCGCTGGCGCTGGATCTCGTCCTTCTGCACAGAGTTAGCCACGTTCGTGCCGCCCGGGCTGCCGCCGCACGTTGTGCGGCGCAAGCCCGCCGTCTTGCCCGTCGCCACGTACCATGATTCCAGCGACCTGGGGGTCGGTGTCGACCAGCGAGTCCTGGAGCATCTGTCGTCGTCAGTACCGTGCAATCGCCGTCCCAGATCGCGCCCGCGCGGATCGGCACCATACTTACCGCCTTGTGGGTTTCCGAAAGGGCGTACGACATTGTTCTTGCGGGAAGGTAACTGGTTCTCTGTTCCTGTTAGCCTGTTCTTGTGCCCGTGGTGGTGCAAAAAATTTGCACCCGCGCGCAACCGCCGCAATCGGCCGGCCGATCGGTGCCAGCGGCCGATTCAGCCATATTCGCAGAAGTATATGCACAATTCGGACCTACCTTGAGTGCGGTGAAGCCTGAACTAATTGTCCTGTTGGCAAGACGAAAAAAGGGCATTAATCGATATTTAAAAGAGCAGGCGGTGCGTGGGAAGGGAAGGCGGTTTAGGCAACCTCCAGGAAAAAAACTGGAAAAAATCCGTGAAAAGTCACTAAAGAGGAAGAGTCACTTTCGATCTGGCTGGGGTGGCCGATCACGTGCGGCGCAGTGGCTTCGTGGCGCCGCTGGTGCCATTACCCTGCATCGGCAGACGCCGGCCATCGGCCGAACACCGCGGCTTCCAGCCTACATACCTTAGTGTACCAGCAGGTGGTGGCTTGCTGCAAACGAGGTGTGGCGTTGTGTCTGGTGACAGGAGGCCGCTCGCCTGCCTTTAAAGAGCCCACCGTCGACCGAACACGGCCGAAGGAGTCATACAAGGCCCGCTCACGGCCTGACGCGACCGCTCCAGAGCGGCCGGCCGCCGATCGATGCGTCTGAAGAGGAAATGCGGGCGCCTGCAGGCGCCTGCAGGCTCCTGCAAGTGAATGCATCCGTATGCAGCTAGCATGTACGCCAATGCTACGTGCAACTACTAGCCCGCCAGCGCGGTTTTCTGCCAGCGGCCACGGTCGCGGCGGTCTGACATGCGCGCTGCGGCGACCGCCACAACGACGAGCGGCGCCAGCCGCGGGCGCGCAGACAGGACAGCGGACGCGCGAGGGCCCCCACGACGCCAGCCATGCCACTGCGGCGCTGGCAGCGCAGTTCGGCTTGCGTGTCTTGTGTCTGCCAAGGTAGAGGCGCTAGGCCGACCTTGGCATGACCGGCGCGGCGGGTGGCCGGTACAGCCGCCCAACAAGAGCGGCGGCGCCGTACCTGTAGCCCCGCCGCCGACCGCGGGAGGATGCTGCTGCTTTGGGTGTCTGTGCGGGAGAAAGCGCTCAAAAATCGCCGAACTGTGCGCCACGTCACGGGCTTAGGCGGTGGACGTCACGCAGGTCACAGCGTTGACGTGCGGCGGTCGCCGACCGCCACAGGAGATTCGCTTAAAATCTGCAGCACGGAGTGGGGGTGAGATATGCCGATGGTCACGTGACTTTCTGCACCGATATCGGGCCCGCGGGATGCGTGCTCTGTGCGCCGGCGCAGAGCACGCGCCGCGCGATGTGAGCTCGGGTCACATAGCCAAGCACGTCTACCGCGTGCTCTGTGCGCCACAGCGGCGTACTTAAGCCGCCTCGCACGGCTGGTGCCAGCAGATCAGGCACAATGCTTTTGAGCACGCATCTAGTACTGTACGAGGCCGGTGGTCGTCTCGAGCTCACCCAGGTCTCTGTCTTCTCCAACGCGGACGAGGCCGACCTAGAGGGAGCGGGCAAGCACTACCTGGTAAGTCCCAACACGGACTACGCTGACACTAGAACGAGGCGTTGCCGTACCTGCCCCGTCAGGGTACTGCCCCTTGCACGCGCTTTGGCGAGCCCGAGTCGTCCGCACGACTCATCATCGAGCGCGAGCCGTGGCGGTGGCGTCTGGGCGGCCTGGCCACCGAGTTTGAGGGCAGGCCAGTCGACGTCAGCCGCGAGAAAGTGCGCGTCTGGGTCGAGGATCCAGCACAACCCTTTTAGTGAGCTGAAGCCGCATCCCGTGCGGCATGAGCCGCACGTTGTGCGGCTCTCCCACTGGGACATTGCATTTCAGGTCTAGCGCATGAATTTGCACAATTGCCGTGCGACGTCGCGTTTGTGGCTGCAATTGGGCTGCTGCGCGACCTCCGAAAAAAAATTTCTCGACTCCCAAAGCGCCCTGAAAATTTTCTGAGCACGGGCAGCTTCAGCGACGCGCAAACGACAGGATCCGCATCTTGAGGAGCCGTCAGAAGCCACAAACACACAAAAATGGCCAGATTGCGCAAACGCGCGGCCGAGGAGCCGATAGAGGACGAGGAAATTCCAAGCGATGGCGTCGAAGAGGTCTCAGGCGGCGCCGAGAGCGGATCGGAGCAAGAGCAAAGATCGGACACTGAGGCGTCCTCGGCATCCGTGAACGGTTCCGGCGACGAGCTGGAAGACGACTCCGACGAGGGCTCAGATGGCGACTCGGAAGGCGAGTCCGAGGACGTGTCTGACGACGATGCCGACTCTGCGCTCGAGATTTCGGACGATGATGTCGAGGACGACGAGGCACTCGACTCACTGCACAATCTGGTCTCGTCGATGAGCAAGTCTAAGCGCACGGCTGGCGGCGAGGCCGCAGAGAAGCGCAAACGCATGAAGCTCGACATGGGCAGCATGCACGAGTCTGCGTCGGCCGTTCCGGTCTCGGGCAAGGTCTCTCTGGCGGACATGCTGTCGTCGGTGTCGTCGGCGCAGCTGCGCAGCAGCGTAGACGAGCTCAAGACGATCCAGGAGAAAAAGAAGGTGCAAGTGGTCAAGGGCCGGCAGGGCCGGCGCATCGAGAAGCGAATCGATCGGCAGGCCGCCTATGAGATCTCGAAGGAGGAAGTCAGCAAGTGGAAGGACACAGTCAAGGCCAATCGCGAGGCCGAGCACCTAGTTTTTCCAATCAACCCCGAGCCGACGCTGTCCAAGCCGACGGTGGTCGGCGAGATCGAGCCGTCGACTGCTCTCGAGAAGGATATCAAGTCGATCTTGGACGAGTCCAAGCTGAACGATGAGAAGGGCCTCTCGGCGTTCGAGGAGACCGCCATGCGCAAGATGTCGATTGAGGAGTTCGAGGCGCGCAAGCGCGAGTTGCGCCAGGCTCGCGACCTGATGTTCCGCGAGGAGCAGAAGGCTAAGCGTATCAAGAAGATCAAGTCGAAGACGTACCGCCGCATTCACAAGAAGGAGCGAGAGCGCGAGCAGGCCATGCTCGACGAAATGAACGGCGAGGACGGCGAGGACGACCAGGACCGGCAGATCGCGCGCGCCAAGGAGCGCATGAGCCTCAAGCACAAGAACGCGAGCAAGTGGGCTAAGAACATGAAAGTCATGAACCTCAACAAGGACCAGCTCAACCGCGAGGAGCTGGAAGAGATGTACAGACGCGGCCAGGAGCTCACGCGCCGGATCGAAGGCGACAGCGAGAGCTCGGGCGACGAGCTCATCGAGTCCGACGGCGACGCAGAGGCCGATGACGCCAAGAGCAAGGGCATCATGGGCATGAAATTCATGCAGGACGCCAACGAGCGCGAGCGCAAGCGCAACGCTGCGGCCCGGGAGGAGCTGCGCAAGCTGCAGGACGGCAACGAGTCCGAGGAGACGGCTGAGGTGGACGAGTCGAGCGTGATGCGGGTCGTCAACGAGGGCCGTCGTGTGTACGGTCCCGGCGCGCAGGAAGCGAAGAAGGCGCTGAACGAGGTTCTACGGGCACAGGCTGCTGAGAACGACGACGAAGAGCCGTCGTCTCTCGGCAAGAAGCTGGGCAAGGCCGGTCTAGCGGTCGAGGACAAGACGGACAAGCCCGGCAAGGCCAAGAAAGCCAGCAAGGCGTCCAAGGACGGCAAGGCCGACAAGACGGCCAAGCCGGCATCCACGGATGAAGCAGCCAACCCGTGGCTGGACGACGATGCCACTCTATCGCGCGCCGGCGCGATGCAGGTGCTCAGCAAGGACAGCACCAAAACGGCCAAGGCCGAGGCCAAGCTTAAGCGCCGGAAGAACAAGGATCGTGCGGCCGCGGCTGCTGCGGCGGACGACGTCACTATTGACATGAACGATGTGCTCAAAATCCGCGTCGAGGAATCCGGCGACGAATCCGACGGCGAGGACAACGAGGTCGGCGTCACGCTGATGCCAGCCACCGGCCGCAGCAAGGCCGGCAAGTTTGCGCAGCGGGATCTAGTCCGGCGCGCGTTCGCCGGCGACGACGTCGTTGTCGACTTTGAGGCCGAGAAGAAGCAGACCATAGCCGAGGAGGGCGACCAGGAGATCGACGAGACGCTGCCTGGTTGGGGCTCGTGGACCGGCAAGGGTCTGCACGGCCCCAAGAAGAAGTTCATACGCAAGGTGGAGGGTGTCAAGGCCAACAAGCGCCAGGACGCGCGGCTAAAGAACGTGATCATCAACGAGCGCTCGAACAAGAAGGCCGCCAAGTACCAGGCCGACAAGGTCAACTTCCCCTACGAGTCGCGGGAGCAGTACGAGCGCGCTCTGCGGATGCCGATCGGCCGCGAGTGGTCGTCGCAGGACACGTTCCAGAAGCTGACCAAGCCGCGCGTGATTGTCAAGCGCGGCATGGTGGTCGACCCTATCGAGGCGCCGTTCAAGACGTAAGAGCATATAGCATAACATGTACACCTTCATACTACGGTAGCTGAGCCGCACGGTGTGCGGCGCGCCGCGGCTGGCTGCAGCGCACGCGCGCCGGCTGCGCCGGGCCGGCGCGGGGCACGCGAGCAGCCGCACGGCGTGCGGCGCCCTAGGGCACCCCGCCTCCCCCGCCGGTCTCCGCATGGTCTCTGGCGCGTCGCGCGGCGACCCCGCACGGCGCGCAGAGGCCCGCCGCAGGTTGCCGACCGGTCCGTGGACCGGCATCCGGCACGGGCCCGGGTGGGTGTCGGTGGCTGTGTCGGCGGCTGCACGGGCGGCGCGGTGGCGCCGAGTGTCGCGCCGAGGGCGGCGCCGGCAGCCGACCGGCCCGGGCGTCGGCTCGCGTGCGCCGCAACGCGTGCGGCGCAGGGGCGGGCTGCCAGTCGCGCGGCGGCGTGCCCCTGAGCGGCTCCGGGGGCGCGCCGGCCGGCGCGCGGTCTCGGCCGGCACGGCGCGGCGCGCGCCGCATCCCGTGCGGCTCTTCCGTGTACCCGGGCGGAACATACTTCATCCAGCCGGGCCGGCGCCGGCGGCCAATGGCCGCACGCACATTCTGCAGCCGCCGTGCAGCGGGTTAGGGCGCGCACGTGACGCGCCTGTGGGGGCCCCGGGTAACCGCGGCCTGCCCGCGGCGTCTCCGTGCCGGGTAACCAGCGCGCGCCCGGGCGGTTTCTCGGAAGCATGCATCCGCCAGCCAATCACCTGCCTAGTTTGGTAATCGACCCTCCACTAAATTATGTAATTTGGGGGACGTGATTATGTCAGTATCCGCCGGAGCCTCCCTCGGCCGACCACTACGAGCGTCGCATTTGAAAAAAACCTCAACGCGACCCGACGCTCCCCCAGGATCGATCCCTGCTTTTTTTACAGGATTTTGCTTGGCTGGCTTCCTTTTTTCCCTTCTACTTTAAAGAAACCAGGTTTCCTTCTTCCTCGCATCGTCGAACAAGAACTAGCAGGCAACCATGCTTCGCACGACTCGTCTTACACCCCGGTTATGCGTGCAGGGCCTCGGCCGCAGCGCTGTGCGGCCGCAGGTGCTGCGTAACCTGTCGGCGCGGAAGCCTGCGGGCTCCCGCCTGATGGCGTCCCAGGTTGGCGTGGTAAGTTGAGAAGCACGGCGCGGATGCGACGAGCCGACGGCTCGGCCGCGCGCTGCTGGCCCCGGCGACGACGCCGGGCCGGCGCGGCTGCCGGACTGATGCTGACGGCCAGGATCCCAACGACGCCTTTCTCCAGGGCAATGCGGCCAACTACATCGACGAGATGTACGATGCCTGGCGCAAGGATCCGACGAGCGTCCACATTTCGTGGCAGGTAGGTCAAAGACACGGGCGCAATTGGGTCAGGGGCTCGTCCGGACTGGGTCCGGGGTCCGGACCCGCCGGATGGGTGTGCGGCCATCGGCCCGGCCGGCGGGTGCGACGGGACGGGCCCGGGCCGGCGTTGCCAGACTGACGGGTCGGACGCGGGGCGCGGGTAGGGGTTGCTGCGGGTCGCCGGGGCCTGCGGCGGGTCGCCGGTAGTTGCCGCCGGCGTGCGTGCGGCTCGCCACCGGCGCCTCCCAGCCAAGCGCCTTCTGGCGGCTGCCATCCGCTTTCTGGCGGCTGCCATTGGCGGTCGCGGCAGCGTCCCCCCCCCCCCCCCTGCGCCCCGCACCGTGGTCACATTGGCCGCGGGCCGCATGGGCCCACCCAGACCCGCCACCGCCGGCGGCCTAGACCGCGGGAACAGCAGGCTAACAATGCAGGTGTACTTCAAGAACATGGAGTCGAACGGCATTGCGCCCTCGCAGGCGTTCATCCCGCCGCCGACCATCGTGCCGACGCCGACCGGCGGCGTGCCGTACATCGTCCCCGGCGCCAGCCTCGGCCAGAACTCGGACGTCATCAACCACCTGAAGGTGCAGCTCCTTGTCCGGGCATACCAGGTCCGCGGCCACCAGACCGCGCGCATCGACCCGCTCGAGATCCGCGAGGTCGTCCGTCCCCAGGAGCTCACGCTCGAGCACTACAACTTCACCGACAAGGACCTGGACTCGGAGTACTCGCTCGGCCCCGGCATCCTGCCGCGCTTCGCGCAGGCCGGCCGCGAGAAGATGACTCTGCGCGAGATCATTGACGCGTGCGAGAAGCTGTACTGCGGCTCGTACGGTGTCGAGTACATCCACATCCCCGACCGCAAGGAGTGCGACTGGATCCGCGAGCGCATCGAGATCCCCAACCCGTACAACTACAACGTCGACTCGAAGCGCCGCATCCTGGACCGCCTGATCTGGTCGTCGTCGTTCGAGACGTTCCTGTCGACCAAGTACCCCAACGACAAGCGTTTCGGTCTCGAGGGCGGTGAGACCATGGTGCCGGGCATGAAGGCGCTGATTGACGCGTCGGTCGAGCGCGGCGTGTCGGACATCGTCATCGGCATGCCCCACCGTGGCCGTCTCAACATGCTGTCGAACGTTGTGCGCAAGCCCAACGAGTCGATCTTCTCGGAGTTCGCCGGCTCGACGTCGTTCGACGAGGGCTCGGGAGACGTCAAGTACCACCTGGGCATGAACTACGCCCGCCCGACGCCGTCGGGCAAGATCGTCAACCTGTCGCTCGTTGCCAACCCGTCCCACCTGGAGGCCGAGGACCCGGTCGTGCTCGGCAAGACCCGCTCGATCCAGCACTACAACAACGACGAGGGCAAGTTCGACACCGCCATGGGCGTCCTGCTCCACGGTGACGCCGCGTTCGCCGCCCAGGGCGTCGTCTACGAGACCATGGGCTTCAACTCGCTGCCGGCCTACTCGACCGGCGGCACCATCCACGTCATCGTCAACAACCAGATCGGTTTCACGACCGACCCGCGCTTTGCGCGCTCGACCCTGTACCCGTCGGACATTGCCAAGGCGATCGACGCGCCGATCTTCCACGTCAACGGCGACGACGTCGAGGCCGTGACCTTCATCTGCCAGCTGGCCGCCGAGTACCGGTCGACCTTCAAGAAGGACGTCATCATCGACATTGTGTGCTACCGCAAGTACGGCCACAACGAGACCGACCAGCCGTCGTTCACCCAGCCGCTGATGTACAAGCGCATCGCGCAGCAGAAGCCGGTGCTCGAGAAGTACGTCGACCAGCTGCTGGCCGAGAAGACGTTCACCAAGGAGGACGTTGACGAGCACAAGAAGTGGGTGTGGGGCATCCTGGAGGAGTCGTTCTCCAAGTCGAAGGACTACACACCCACGTCGCGCGAGTGGCTGGCGTCGGCCTGGGACGGCTTCAAGACGCCCAAGGAGCTCGCGACCGAGATCCTGCCGCACCTGCCGACGGGCGTTGAGGAGAACGTGCTGAAGCACATCGGCGAGACCGTGTCGTCGACGCCCGAGGGCTTCACCGTGCACCGCAACCTGAAGCGCATTCTCGCTGCGCGCCAGAAGTCGGTCAGCGAGGGCGAGGGCATCGACTGGTCGACCGGCGAGGCGCTCGCGTTCGGCTCGCTCGCTCTGGAGGGCTACCACGTGCGCGTGTCCGGCCAGGACGTCGAGCGTGGTACGTTCTCGCAGCGCCACGCTGTCCTGCACGACCAGGAGTCGGAGGGCGTGTACATTCCGCTGCAGCACCTCGGCGACGACCAGGGCAAGTTCGCCATCTCGAACTCGTCGCTGTCGGAGTACGGTGCCATGGGCTTCGAGTACGGCTACTCGCTGACGTCGCCGGACGCGCTCGTCATGTGGGAGGCCCAGTTCGGCGACTTCGCCAACACGGCCCAGGTTATCATCGACCAGTTCATTGCCTCGGGCGAGTCCAAGTGGTCGCAGCGCTCGGGCATCGTGCTGTCGCTGCCGCACGGCTACGACGGCCAGGGCCCCGAGCACTCGTCGGGCCGCCTCGAGCGCTACCTCCAGCTCTGCAACGAGGACCCGCGCTTCTTCCCGACCGAGGCCAAGCTTGACCGCCAGCACCAGGACTGCAACATGCAGGTCGCGTACCCGTCGACGCCGGCGAACCTGTTCCACCTGCTGCGCAGACAGATGCACCGCCAGTTCCGGAAGCCGCTGATCCTGTTCTTCTCCAAGTCGCTGCTGCGCCACCCGCTCGCGCGCTCGAAGCTCGAGGAGTTCACCGGCGAGAGCCACTTCCAGTGGATCATCGAGGACGCTCCGGCCGTCCCCAAGGAGGACGTCAAGCGCGTCCTGCTGTGCTCGGGCCAGGTCTACGCCGCCCTGCACAAGGGCCGTGAGACCAACGACGTGACCGACACGACCATCATCAAGGTCGAGCAGCTGCACCCGTTCCCGTGGGCCCAGGTCAAGGAGTCCCTGGACAGCTACCCGAACCTGCAGGACATCTGCTGGGTCCAGGAGGAGCCGCTGAACGCTGGCGCGTTCTCGTACGTCTTCCCGCGCCTGCAGACCCTGCTGAAGGAGACCGACAACTACAAGGACGCTGCGCTCCGCTACGCCGGCCGCCCGCCGAGCGCGAGTGTTGCCGCTGGCTCCAAGGCCATGCACCTGAAGGAGGAGAACGACTTTGTGCTCGACGCTTTCCAGCTGTTGTAAGCGCTGGGGCGAGGGCAGGCGGCGCGCCGGCGGGCTGGGGCCTGGCTGCGGACCGCTCGCGCGCTGTGTTTTGTGTAGTTGAGTAGTGTTTTCATGGTCTGTATCTTTGTACTAATGGCATCATATGTTCCAAACTATGCTAGAGCGGTGGGAGCCGCACACGGTGCGGCGCGTCAGCCGCATGCTGTGCGGCGCATGTCAGCCGCACACGGTGCGGCGCGCGTCAGCCGCATGCTGTGCGGCGCATGTCAGCCGCATGATGTGCGGCGCATGTCAGCCGCATGCGCTGCGGCGCACACCGGCGGCTACATGGCAGCCTCCGGCGGCGACTCCGTCGAGGGTAGCTGCCCTTCGGGCAGGCCGTTGCCCTGTCCGTGGCGTGTGCGCCACAGGCAGTCGCTCTCGACAGAGTCGCCTCAGAACGCCGCCCCGCGCGCCTGCGCCGCCGCCAGCGCCGCCGTCTGCTCCTTCACCGCCGCCTCGTAGAGCGCAGTGGCCTGGGCCGACGCGGCCGCCGTGTGCGACACCATGTACTTCATGCGTTTGGCCGCAGACGTCGCCACGGTCGGGTTGTCGTGCACCAGCGGCGCCACGGCGTTGTCGATGATCGTGTCCAGCCGTAGCCGGCTCTTGGCCACGCTCGCCGCGAGCGTCGGCAGCACCGCCGGCGCCTTGGCCGGGTCGCCCGAGAAAAAGGCCGAGTAGAAGTGGCGGAGAAACTCGACGGCGGTGGTGTGCGACAGCTTCAGGTCGCGCGCGGCCATCGACGGCACGAGCCCGTCATCCTCGGCCGCGGTGTCGTTGTCGGCAGCGTTGTGGATGAGCGAAAAGACCTGCTGCTGGGCCGGCATCAGGTCGCCGTGCACGGCCTTGGCCAGCGTGTGCAGCGCCGGCTGGCCCACCGAGGCGACCATGTCTGTGAGCGCGGCCGAGACCGAGGCCGCGTCGGCGGCAGACGCGGCAGACGCGCCGTTGGCCGTCGCCGACGCCGTCGCGGTCGCGTTCGTAAACAGCCGCTCGGTCACCGAGAGCTTGAGCTCGATCGGCGCGTCGCGCACGTCGTCGCGCAGGTCGGTGAGCTCGAGCTCGCGCTGCTTGAGCTCCTCGATCGCGTCCGGCGCCTGGTCGTTCTCGGCGGCGACGTTGAGCACGATCCGCTGCGACAGCTTGTTCATGGTGCGGATCATGGCCAGCGCGTCCTTCTGGGTCGTCGGGCGCATGGTCAGGTCCGGCTGGTTGCCTGCCCGGGTCGACGACTGCTCCTCGTTGGCCTCGAGGTCCACGAAGCGCAGCACGCGCGCGTCGGCTGGCGCGTCGAGATCGGCCAGCGGCCGGCCCTCCTCGTCCAGGTCGAGGTACTTGTCGAGCGCAGGCTCGGCCGCGTCCGTCACGGCGATCTTCTCGCCGCGCAGCTTGCGGCACAGCTTGGACAGAAAGAACTTGGACCAGAACGTGGCCTCGGACATGGGCGGCACGTTGTCGTTGTAGGCCTGCCGGACGACCGGGTACTGCTGGAAGATGTCCTTGATCTTCTCGGCCGACAGCGAGACCTTGATCTGGTTGTCGGCCTGCGTGGTGGGCTTGATCGTCGACAGCACGTTGTAGGGGCCGCGGCGCTGGCCGAGAATGAGCGCGTGCATGCGCAGGAGCGGCTGCGGTCAGCGGCGACGGCGGGCGACTTACGATTCGCGTGCGCCAGAACTCGTCGTTCGGCAGCCGCTGGGCGACGACCGCGTCCAGAAAAGCCTGCTTGAGCTCGGCGTTGGCCTTGAGCAGGCTCTGCTGGAGCTCGACGTCGGCCAGCAGCTCGGCGTCCGACATGGTCCCGCGCTTCTCCGGCAGGACCGGGCCCGGCGTGCCGCCCGGCGTGCTGCTGCCCGAGACGGCGGGCGTGGTCGACGCGGCCGACGCCGGCACGGACGGCGTCGTGCCGGGCGTGGCCGTGGTCGCGCGCTTTTCGGCCGACAGCGCTGTCTTGAGACTCTCGAGCGTTTCGCGCGTCGGCAGCTCGAACGTGAGCGCCTGCGCGCCCGTGATCACTCGCAGCTTGGACTTGGCCGCCGTCGGCATCGACGCCTGGACGTCTGCGGTCAGCGCGTCCGCGCGCGCACTTACTGGAGATGTCGCCGATCGCGATTCGGATCGACGGCGGCTCGTCATGGCCGGGACTCCATTCGAGCACCTGTTCGGCCAGCTTGACGTAGAGCTGGCCCTTCTTGCCGCTGTACTGCGCCGGGTACGCCATGGGCGCAGACATGGCGCCCGCTGCTCGTTGTTGTCGGCCAGGCGCTGGCTGGACGGGCGGCGAAGGCGGCCGCGCGGAAGCGCGTGCGGGTTTGCTGGGTCGTCAGACCGTGCCGCCGGTGGCCACGAGCGTACCTGGCCTGCGAGGGCTCCGATTGTCCGCTGGTTGGGGGCCGAGGCGTTGCCAAGGGCCGTTCGCGTGCGGGTGTGGGTGGTGAAGTCGGAAAATCGCACCAGAAAAGGCTCGTGATCTTCTACACATCTCTGCCCGACAAGCCCCATCAGCGAGCACCACATGGCCGAAGAACACAGGTAAGACTCTGGCGGGACGACCGGGAGGAGCGGACGGGCTGGGCGTCTGGCTGCGCGGCTTGGCTGGTGGACGACGACGCGGGCTCGGCGGCTGGCGGACAAAGAACCGACGGACGAGCGATCAGCCATGGCGGGCTCCGCGGCGGCAGCGACACGGCAGACGGAGGGCCCATGCGGGCGGCCGAGCACGAGAGGCGCGGGCGCGGGCAGGCGGGGCGACTGCAGGCGTGCGGCTCGTGCGGCTCATGCAGGCGTGCGGCTCATACGGCTCGCGCAGCTCATGCACCTCGTGCGGCTCATGCATCTCGTGCGGCTCAGGTCCTCGTGCGGCTCATGCACCTTGTGCGGCTCAGGCCCTCGTGCGGCTCATACCTTCTGCCGCTCGTGCCTGCGTGCGGCTCGTGCCTGTGTGCGGCTCTTCCACCCGTGCGCTCGGCAGCTCCTCCACCCACTGCGGCTCGGCAGCTCCCCCACCCACTGCGGCTCGCCGCTTGACAGTCGGCCAGCCGCGCCGCTCCCCGCTGCCGATCGTGACCCGTGTGGCCGTACGGCCGCCAGCGCCGCGTACGTCTCAACCGGCTGACTCCGTACGCCGCCCGCACCCCGGCGTCCGTGCGGCTCTACAATACTGACAGCAGAACGTCCAACAACTGGCGCCGCCGCACGCAGCACTCGCCCTCCGCGCGCGCCACCCAGCACATCCCCGTCCGCGGCTTTAACTCGCGTGAGGTCGAGGACTTTCTCAACAAAGGTACGTCCCGCCTCCGCCGCGCTAACTCAGGCTACGCCGCCGCGATGGACGAGGCCAAGTCCGGCAAAGAGGCCGGCAAGGCCGGCGCCGCCGCCGTCTATCGGTCCGAGACCAAGGGCGGCGCAGCCCCCGCCAAAGGCGCATCGGCCTGGGGCCAGCGCGGTAAGTAGCGCAGCCGGCACTGCTGACGGCAGAAAAGGGCCACCACCAGACGCTGCTCGGCGACGTCCGGCGTAGTCTGCAGAACCTTGAATAGGCGTCTATATTCGGCATGTAAGATAATCAAAACAATGGAGTATGGCCGCGTGCGGCGTAAGGATACATGAGCAATCAGAACCAGGCCGGGCCTTCGAAGAGGTCGGGCACCCGCAGCCGCGGCCGGCCGTCCTCTGCCGGCCTGCGGTAGCGGCCGGTGACGAGCTCGGCCTGGGTGAAGACGTACTCGCTTTTGCCGCCCGAGTAGCGGTGGGCGTAGTGACACTCGTTGCCGAACCGGCAGGTGCTGGTCTGCTGGAAATACTTGCACGGTATGTGCTTCTTGGTCTCGAGGTAGACCTTGACGATGGCGTCTTTCTCCTCAGGCGAGCTCGGAAAGTGCGAGCTGGGAACGACGTAGTTGGACACTTCGCGGCAGAACGGACACCGGCGGTTGAGCTTGCGGGTGTTTTTGCCGGCGGCGCGGGCCCCGTACGGCAGGTCGGGCGACGCGATCGTGTTGGCCGGCGAGCGCCAGGTGCGGATGCACTCGAGACAGAACTTGTGCTTGCAGGCGATGAGCAGGCCATAGATATCGGGCCGCTCGAAGCAGATCGAGCACATCTCGTCGGGCAAGGCGTCGTCGGACGCGCTGGAGACGGCGCAGATGGCAGCGGGCGCGTCGGCGGGCGCGTCAGCGGGCGCGGGCGCGTCGGCTGGTGCAGGCGCCACCGCGACCGGCACGGCGACGGCGTCGGCGGCGTCCAGCGCGGCCGCGACTGCATCGCCCATGGTGGCGGCCGCGTCCTTAGCGTCCTTGAGTGTCCGATGGGCGGCGTCGCGGGCGTCGCGAGCGTCGCGGGCGTCGCGGGCGGCGCGCGGCGACTCACGCGGCTCACGCGGCTCGCGCGGCTCGCCGTCCGTCACATCTGCCCGGCTCTCGCGCACGCTCTCGCGCGCGCTCTCCCGGGCGATCTCGCGCACCGTCTCACGCACTTCGGCCCGGCGAGTGGGCAGCGTCAGCGCAGCGGGCCCGGCGTCGATCTCGCCAGGCAGCCGCGCCACCGGCAGCTCGTGCTTGAACCAGCACAGGTCGCCGCGCCGGCAGCTGCCCGATAGAAAAAACTTGCAGGGGACCTCGCTGGCGGGCAGGTTGGTGCGGCGTTCAGTCACGCGGCGCGGCATGGCTCTCCGAAACGACTCGGGCGGGAGGAGGTGTGCAGGCTCCGGGCATGACCAGGCGCGGCCGAGAGCGCGGCGGCCCAGGGCAGGCGAGGGCAGCCGCGCGAGGGACGCACTCGGCGCTTGTGTGCGGCGTACTGCGCACAGAGAGCGCGGCGGTGCGAGCGGCTGGACGTCGGGCCGACGGGCGGTCTCGCGGTGATCTGGCCGTGACCGGCGGGCCGTGGCGGGTGGAGGTGCGATCTGGAACGGCAGGGCAGGCAAGCGCGATCTTAGGCGGTGAGCGCGTCTGGCTAGAGTGCCGGGAGATGGCCTAAATAAAATGCCGTGTGGTGATGTTCGGCGCCGTCCTGGTCGCTGGCCGTTGCACCACCGGCCGTTGCGGCGGCTGGACGCGCGCTGAGACACGAGCTGCAGCGCTAGGGGCACCTGCGTTAGCGCGTGCTACCGTGCGTTGGCGCGGAGCATGCAGGCGTTCCACGAGTTCGGCTCCGTAACGCCACTGTGGACGCCGTCCGCTCGGCTGGACCGCGCTACGCCGCATCGCGCTAGGGGCGGCGCCCCCATCCGTGCTTGCAGCCACTCCCGTCCCGTCCGCCGCTGCCCGCCACAGCCCGCGCGGCCGCCGCGTTGGTCGTGCGCTGGCAGCCTGTGGCCGGCCAATGGACGCGCCATGCAGGGCACCCCCGTAGCCCTGCTGCTGGCGCCCGCTGACTCGCTGCCTCCTGGACGCCGCCCGGCAGGCCAGAGGCCGGCGCCGGCCGCGCTGGACAGCCGGCCGCAGCGGCCGTGTGCAGGACGCATAACCCGGCCTGCCCACGCGCGCTTGGCCCGCCAACCTCTGGCGTGCAGCGCTAGCCCGCCGGCGACGGCGCACCGCGCTGCGTGCCGGCGCCCGGCCCTGCCCGGCGGGTGGAATCGCTCGGGCTCGTGGCCTCCGTGCTAGAGGCTGCGCTCCCACGCGGCGACCACCCCGCAGCCCAGACCGCGCCCGCTTGGCCGACCACCGTCACGCCGTCGTCATCCACTGGCCGCGGACCACGCCGCCGATCGGCGCGGATCGGCGCGGATCCGTCCCCCGCGCATGTGCGGCGCCGGCACCCGGATCGCCGCGCCACCCCAGGCGGCCGCCGTCGCAGACTGCCGCCGCGCGTAGGTTTCGCCGCGCATGCAGTCGCCTGAACAGCGGTGTTGGGACCCGCAGCGTTGGTGGCCGACAAGCTTAAACGTACGCAACGGTCCGGACGCCAGCCGCGCTGCGTTCGGCCGATGCGGTCTGGTCCGGCCGCGGGCCTGAGCCGGTGGGTTTCCGTTTGGGGACGGGCGCATGCGGCCCGCCGGCTGCGTCATGTGCGCAGGCCCGAGGCGCGGGCGCGGCAGCGCGACCCGGACCTGGCAGCGGCGCGGGTCGCTGCCAGGCGAGGCGCAGAGGCCGGCGGGCCGCGTTTGCGCCGCTGTTCAGATCTAGCGAGCGCTCGCCATTGTGCAGTCGCTCGCATTCGCGATTGCCACTCTGGCTCGACCCGCCGCGAATCGACGCCGGCCGACGGCCTGAGCGAGTGAAGCCGGCCAGCCCGACAGCCAGACCGGTTGCCGGACTGGCTGTCGGACCGGCTGCCGGACCAGCGCGCGCGGAGACGTCATTCGGACCTGGCGAATGCGCGGTGTGCGGCGCTAGCCGCGGACTCCCATAGTGCCGGCGCCAGCGCCGCCGTAGTGGTAGCCACTAGCCCCTGACCAAATTAGACTCGCCAGCGGACGTTTTAGCCGCGATCGCTGCCAGCGCCGCTTTGGTCAGCCCTCCTGGAAGCTCCTGGACGCTGCAGGCGACGCTCCTGGCCGCGCCGCGCCTGCCCGCGCGTGGTGGCGGTGCGGTGCCGGTGGCCGGTCACTTGGCGCGGTGGGCGCGGACGCCGGCTGCTAGTCGTCGCCAGCTGCCCGCCGGCGGCCACAGCCCAGCCGCCGTCCGGCGGCCCAAACGCGCAGCCAGCCAGCTAGAGACCATGACAGGCCTAGCCTGCATTAAGGTAGAGTCCATGCGCCCGTCGCGTCAGGGTCCCTGCTGCAGCCTGCGGCAGGGCTGCGGCAGGGTCTCCGGAAGGGCCCGCTGCAGGCGCATCGCGGCCGCTGCTGTCGCGGCTCATACAGACGACCCCGGCCGTGCACACCGGCGTCCGCAGGTGCATATGTAGCCTGGACGTTGGGGCCGACGATGACAGTCGCACAGGGTCCTAGACGCATACGCGGGCTCGGCAACAGCCAGCCGACGGGCTACGTGCTGGAGGCTGGTGCGCGTGGCCGTCGGCTGTCGGCGGCGCCTCCGCCACGGCAGCACCGCCGGGCGTAGCCGACGCCGGCGCGACGGCGGCAGGCCCTCGGGCGCCGAGCGCGCGCGCACCGTCCGGCGCCGGCCGGCCCGGCGACCGACCCCCCCGGGCCATGCCTGCGCCCCAGGCCCGGCGCGGTCCGCCCGGGTCTTGCCGGCAACGCGCGCCCGTACTCGGCAGATGCGGCCGAATGTGTTCTAGCGACCTGCAGCGCAGCTACGCCGATGCCGGCCACTGCAGCCTAAGGCTTCCTGATCTGGCCTGCTGTTGCCGAGAGCGCGTACATCGGCGACACCGGGCTCCACAGGCGCGGGCGAAACGGCCAGGGGCGGCCGGACTGCGGCCAGCGCTGGCCGTCCGGAGGTCTTTGGCAGCTGGCCGATCTCCACCAGACCGGCCGGAGCCCCCGTCGGCTACGCGCTTGGCGACACGGCTATGCGGGTCGCAGCAGAGGTGCGTCGGTAGCGACTGCCGGAGGCCTAGCCCGGCGCTGGCAGCAGGCGCTAGCCGGGGCGTATGCGGCAGTGCAGCGCGTAGCGGCGCGCTGCGGGTGACATGCGGGTGACGTGGGAGTTGGCGGCCGGGTAAGCGCCGCACGGCGTGCGGCGCCGCAGAAAACTTTTTCGCGCCGCCGCCGCCGCTCGTTCCCCAGCCATGACCGAGATCAACAACCTGCTGAGGACGATCGCGGGCGCGCTCGGCAGCGCCACCGCGGCGCTCGGCAAGGTCGACGCGCCGGCAGACACGGACGGCGTGTCGCTGCTGACGCTCAAGACCGAGCTCCTCGAGAGCTACGTGCAGGCGCTGGCGGTGCAGATCGCCGGCGCAGTCGGCAGCGCGGCCGGCCGCGGGCCGGCCGCGGAGCGCGCGCGGCAGCTGCTGGTGACGGACCGCGTGACGCTCGAGAAGGGCGTGCGGCCGCTGGAGAAGAAGATCGAGTACCAGCTCACGAAGCTGGTGGAGGCCGCCCGGCAGCAGGACGCCAAGGCGGCCGCGCGCAGCCAGACCGGCTCGGACGACGACGGCTCGGACGACGACGAGGACGCGCTCGCGTTCCGGCCGCGGCCGGAGGCACTCGCGGCCGCCGCCGCGCCGGCCAGCGCCAGCGGCGCGTACGTCGCGCCGCGGATCAGCGCCGCGCGGCCGGCGGCCAAGGGCGAGCGGCCGGCGCGCGCCAAGCGCAACTTCGCGCTCGAGGAGTACATCGCCGAGCACGGCACCGGCTCCGGCGCCGCGCCCGAGGCCGCGCCCTCGGTCGGGTCGACCACGCGGCTGGTCAAGGTCGGCCGCGGCCGGCAGTACGCCGACAAGAGCGAGCGCGAGCTGCGCGAGGACGCGCGCGTGCGCGACTACGAGGAGGACAACTTCGTGCGGACGGACCAGTTCGGCGGCAAGAAGCGCGCGGCCAAGAAGGCGCGCGGCCGCGCGGCGGACCAGTTCATGGGCGAGGACTGGGGCTTCACCAACAAGCGCAAGGGCGCCACGGACGGGATCTACGACGCCGTCAAGCGCAAGCGGCCGCGCGAGAGCGTGTGGGAGCGCAACCGCGGGCGGTAGATGTACATAGGCAATCGATTTGGCCGCTAGTCGACCTTGGCCAGGCTCAGCGACGTCACGCCCTCGCGCAGGTTGTTGGCGAACCGGTGGTTGACCCGGCGCGACTTCTTGAGCTTGCGGCGGGCGACCATGACCGGCACCGACGACTTGGTCACGAGGTAGTTGGAGAACGAGCCCAGCAGGACGCCCTTGAGCGCCGAGCGGCCGCGCGAGCCCAGCACGACCATGGTCGGGTTGAGGTAGTCGATCACGTCGCAGAGCAGGTGCCGGGCCGACTTGCAGTGCATGACCTCGATCACGCACCGCACCTGCAGCCGCGTCTTCTTGAGCAGCCGCACGAGCGTGGTCGTGATGTCCTGCGCGGCCGCGATCCGCTCGCGCTGCCGCGCGTCCTCGTCCGCGGGCTGCGACTGGTCGTCGGGCTCCTCGATCGCGTAGACGGCGTACATGATGTTGCCGTCGCGCAGCACCGTGCCGATCGTCCACTCGAGCGCGTACGACGCCTCGGGCGACGAGTCCGTGGCCACCACGTACGACCGCTGCTTCTTGGACGTGTCCGCGTGGACCTCGTCGAAGTTGCCGCGCGTGATGGTCCGCAGCACGCGCGCCGCGTCCGACTCCATGTCCGACACCGTCAGCGGCATGTTGACCGCCTTGCGGATGTCGATCTTCTCCTCGTTGTCGGACGTGTACGGCGTCGTGAACGTGTCCTCGACGAGATCGAACGCGGTCTTGGGGTGGACCAGGTGCCGCTTGTACGTCGAAAAGGCCTCGTTGGTCGTCGGCGGCGGCGCCTCGATCAGCGACTTGACCCGGTACGGCGCGCGCGGCGCGGCCGCGCGCGCCGGCTTCTTGCCGCCGTTCTCGTGCTCGTCCGAGTCCGACGCGCCCGAGTCCGACTCGGACTCGGACGACTCGACGTCGGACTCGTCCGACGACGACGCCACCGCGGCGTCGTCGTCGTCGTGGTCCTTGGGCAGCCGGTCGGACGAGCGCGTGCGGGGGCTGCGCGTGGCGAGCCCGGCGAGCGACCCGCCGGACTTGAGCAGCGCGGCGTCCGACATCCGCCGGTACGCGGTCGAGAAGTCCGGCTCTTCGGGCTGGGCGAGGACCATCTTGGGCCGCGGCTGCGAGCCGGAGCGCCGCCGGCCGTCCGACGCGGACCGCACGCCGGACGCGGACGCGGACCGCCGGCCGGGGGCGCCCGAGACCGCGGCCGCCACTGCGGCCGCCTCGGACGACGTGAACATGCTGCCGCTGCCGGCCGCCACCGCCGCGGCCACGGCGGCCTCGGCCGCGGCCATCGACCGGTTGCCGGCCGCGCGGCTCTCGCTGGGGGCGCTGCCGACCGACGTCGACCGCTGGTGGCCGCGCCGCTCGGGCGCCAGCAGCGACGGGTCGTCTGTGGTGGAGAGCAGCAGCTGCTGCGCCGACGGCGACAGATTGTGGAATTTTGCCGCCAGCGCCTTCTGCGTCACGCGCGCCGGCGGCGACTCGGCCCGGAAACGCCGGGAGCTCTTGCTGGCGGCATGGCTGCTCTCGGCAGCCGACGGTTCGACGACGGTGGGCTCTGGGTTCTTGATGTTGAGCAGCTTGAGGATCTCGAGCCGCTCCTCTTCGAGCGCGGCTTCGAGCGACATTGCGCGCGCTGCGGGCCTGCCGCGGGTGACTTGATCCGGCGCTGGCGGTCAGCATGCAGGAGAGGGGGTGCGGACGCCGGTACGGGCGGCGATGCCGGCTGCCGGCCGCCTGACGGCCGGTGACAGCTGTCGGGCGACGTGGCGGCCGTGCGGCGGCCGTCCGGCAGCGACGGCCGCGCGGCGGCAGCGGCGTCGCGCACGGCCGCAGCCACCGCAATCCGTGCGCCAGACGGTGCCGCCGCCATCGGTGCCGCCGCCGCGTGGGCGGTGCGTGGTGCTTACCTTGTCGCTGAGCTCGTCTGGACGAGCGTTGGGCTGGGAATTTGGCGGGCGGAGTGCAGAACAGATTGCCCTCCCGGCTGAGTGATACGACCGCCGCACCGCCCCGCGCGTTCCCCGCGCACCAGCTTGCGGACACGGCACGCGCCCCGCCGCGCCGCCTGCCCCTGCGCCTGGCGGCCGGGGGCGGCGGCGGCCGGGGGGCGAATATACAGGGTTAGGGCATGTCACATGCGCGCCGCACCAGGTGCGGCTCATCACACGCCGCACGAGCCGCACGCCGTGCGGCTCGTGCGTGGGCGCGTCCTGCGTGCGGCGGCGCGGGCTGCGCCGCCGTGCGGCTCGTCCGCGGGTCCGCCCGCCGCGCAGTCGCTGCATCCGCGCGCGACGGCTCGTCTGCGAGCCTCGCCGCCGGCGCAGCACGCGGCCCGCCGCAGGCGGCCGCAGGCAGCCAGATCGCACTCCCGGTCCAGCTCCGCCGCCTACGCGGCGCCCAGCCGTCAGCCACAGCACACCCCACCACCCCGCCGCTTCCAGGACGCTCCGGCCAGAGCGCAGCGTCGAGCCGGGCCGTCGGCCGGCCGCGCGGGCCACCTGCCGGAGCGGCCCGTGCGCAGCCAGCGGCTATCTTATCAGATCGGGCTGCGGCTGCGGCGCAGGACCTGTGGCTGACCAGTGCCGGCGTGGCGCCAGAGCCTGGCCGCCGCACCAGCGCGGATGCGCTCCAGCGGAGGTCGCGTCCGTGCTCGCGCGACCCAGCCGGGCACGGTAGCGCCGCGCGCCCCAGCCGCCGGCGCCGGCGGCAGCGGGCTCCAGCGGCCGGCTCAGGCTCGCAGCGCGTTGCCACGCCCGGCACCAGCGCGTGGCGACGCGCAGTACCATCGCTGCCACGTCGGCAGCTAGGCCTGCCTGCCCCGCGCTCAATTAGCCAGGCCCTGGTGCCAGTAGCGCGCGCGTGGTGTGTCTGATGATCATCAGGCCCCGCAACACGCCACGGGTGCCTGAAAGCATACGCGGTGGCGAGCGTACGCGGTCACAGCGTGACCGGGTGGTACCCGGTGAGTCGTGTGGCGCAGGCGGTCCTGACCCGTCCGGTGCGGGGCGAGGGGCCGACCCGGCTCCCGATCTGACTCGTCATCGGAACGTGCGCGTCACGCTGGAATGGATCTCCAGCCGTGGGCCGGCGACATTCCTGCGCCACCGCCAGACGCCCGGGCCTGCCTCCGGTAGTGACCGCCGGCGGCCGCACGAATGGCTTGGGCCGCGCCGGCGCATGACCGGCGTCCGCGGCAGAGCTTAGCCGCCCTTGCCGACCCCCCGATGGCTACGTCCTCAGCCGTGCGCCAGCCTCTGCGCGCGCTGCCACCGGCGATAGCCCACGCGTCGGCCGCAGCCGGATAGGCCACCCGGCGGCTGTGGTCTAGGGCACGCGGCCAACACGCACGCGCGCCGGTGGGCATCATTGGCCGCGGTCTAGCCTGGCCAGCGGATATAGACCGGGTGGCCAGGGCCCGACAGAGCCATAGCTCGGTTAGGGTCTCGGATACGGGCATCGTCGATCGTCCGTGGTGCCGAAAATAGCCGCAAGTTCGCCACAGGGAGCCGGTTGCTCGCAATCGCGCCCGGCACGGGCGGCAGCGTATGTCCGCGGCCCCGCAAGCGCGGCGCCCGCAGGAGAGGGACGACAGCGCGCTAGCCGAGCGGCCAGCGACGCAGCTGGCGTAGCTGACGTAGCTGGCGTAGCCGGCAGCACGGGCCGCTGGCTCAGGAGCGCGACCAGGAGCGCGACCAGGAGCGGTGGCGACGAGGACGGATGGCGGCGACAGCCGAGCTGCTACGGCGATCGCGTAGACGGGTGCCGGCCGGCGCCGGAAACGGGCACGGGTACGGCAAGGACAACCGGACCGTGACGAGCGCCGCTGGGTACGGTGGGCGCGGGTCACAGAGTGCGGGTTGGGTTGCGGGTCGCCGGACGCAGGTCGCACGCGGCAGGACGCAGGGTCGTGCCGCGGGGCAGGTTGCGGGTCGGGCTGCGGGTCGCGGGTCGCGAGGCGGAGGCCATGGGGCGCATGTCGCGGGTCGCGAGGCGGAGGTCGTGGGGCGCATGTCGCGGGTCGCGAGGCGCAGGCCATGGGGCGCATGCCGCGGGTCGCGAGGCGTAGGCCATGGGGCGCATGTCGCGGGTCGCGAGGCGCAGGTCGTGGGGCGCATGTCGCGGGTCGCGAGGCGCAGACCGCGGGCCGCGCGCCGGCGGGGCGCAGGTCGTGGCGCAGGTCGCGGGTCGTCGAGCGCAGATCGCAGGTCGCGGGCGCCGGTCGCCGGCCTCTGCGCGCCACGCCCAGCCGCCGCGCACACTCGCCGGGTCGTAGCAACGCGTCGTACGCAGCGGGTCGCACCCCCAGCGCCACCTACAGCGCACGCGGGTCGTACACAGCGGGTCATGCGCCACAGGGTCTCCGACCCGTGCAGCGGGTCGGGTCGCGCCTCCGCGCTAGTCGTGGCGGTGCACGTGCGGGTCAGGTGCGTCTTGGCGGGTCGCGGCACGCGCATCGGGTTGGGTCGGGTAGCGCATCGCAGCTCGTCGCACTAGTGCGGGTACCAACATGTCACGGCTCGAGCCGGGGACCAGGAACGCCACGCAGCGCCACGCCAAAGCGGGTAGGGTCGTGTCACGGGTAGACTGGCCACGCCACAGCCGTGACCTGTGATCGAGGGCAACCACCGGCAGGCCCCGCCGAGCGTTGCAAGGCAGCCACGACAGACGACCAAGGCCCAGAGTTGTCAGTCGTCGTTCCAGTCGAAGACTATCGCATACATCGGCAGCCTTCCTGGTCGGTGGGAAGCAAAGTCGGTAGGCACCCTGCCCAGTGCGTCTAGTACAGACCACGGAGGACACGCAAGGCCGCTCGCTAGAGCGGTTCCGTTTCCTTCCCGCTCTTTTTCCAGACCTCCACGCTGAACTGGCCAGCACCAGTCATCTTCCAGACGCTCATCCGGGGCTGGTGGGCACCGTGGACGACTACGCAATTCAGCTCGGCCCGTGGGTCGGACGAGGAGCCAGAATCGACCGTCCCGGCCGCAGCGACCGAGGACGAGCCGCAGCGCTTCCACACGGGCTCGCGCGAATCGACTCGCCGCCGAGCGGCAGCCGACCTCTCCCCGCGGCCGACAGTTCCGCGGCCACGAGCGTACGCGCGCTGGCCATGGCAGAGTCGCCGCCGCGGCCGCTGCTGCTGCAGCCGCTGCAGCAGCCCTACCTACCGCCGCAGCTGACGCAGCGGCCGATGAGCCTCCAGCTGCCACCGCTGGGGCCGCTCGCACACAGGCACTACCCCCGGCCGCCGCTGCACGAGATGGCGGGCGGCCACGGGCCGCACGCGCCGGAGGCCCATGCGCCGCACGGCCACCACGGGCCGCCGCCGCCGCCGCACGCGCTGCACGACCTGCACCGGCACCGGCCGCCGCCGCCGCCGCCGCACCTGCACAACCACGGCCAGCACCCGCATCCACACCCGCATGGCCACGGCCACCCGCACGGGCACCCGCCAGGCCCGGGCGCACACAGCCACGGCCACGGCGGCCACGGCCAATTGGCGGCGCTGCACGACGACCGCCGCCACGACCAGCGGCTGGAGCCGCCGGCGCCGCTGTACCACTCATTCCCGCAGTCGCTGGGCGCGCCGCACGAGGCCGGCAAGCTGGAGCATCTCGGGCCGCCGCCACCGTCGCCGCGCGACAAAAAGCGCCAGCTGCGCAAGTACTCGCAGGACGGCGCCGACGTCGACGCCCTGGGCCGCAAGAAGTATGTCGCCAGGCCGACGGCCGCTGACGGCAGACCAAAAATCCCGCGCACGCCCACGTCGTGGGACCCGCACGACGACCATCTGCTGCGGCACCTGAAGGAGCAGCAGAAGCTCGGCTGGAAGGACATCGCCAACCACTGTAAGTTGCACGCGCGACCGCCGCTGACCCGCAGTCGTCAACCGCACGCCAAATGCATGCCAGTTCCGCTGGCGGCGGCTCATGTCGGGCTCGCTCCGTGGCGGCGGCGCCGGCGGCTCGGCTTCGGCGTCGACCAGCGCCAGCGGCTCGCCAACGTCGGCGTCCGGCGCGGCCGCGCTGTCGTCGTCCACGTCGCCGACGTCGTCCGCTTCCGTGCTGTCGACGTCGTCGGCCTCGTCGGCCTCGTCCGGCACGTCCGCCGACTACGACGCCGCCGAGGGCTCACCGCCGCCGCTGTCGTTCTCGTCGATCTCGTCGGTCTCGTCGACGACGTCGCAGCCGGCCACGCGGTCCAAGCCCTGGACGGCCGAGGAGGACGGCCTCGTCGGCCGCAAGGACCTCCGCTTCGAGGAGCTCTCGGTCCTGCTGCCGACGCGCACCGAGGCCGAGATATGGGCCCGCATGGCCGAGATCGGCGCGCCGCGCGGCGCGCGCCGCGCGGTCTCGGTCGAGGACATGCTACGGTCCGGCGCCCATAGCCCGCCAGTGGCCGTCAAGCGCGAGGACGCCGGGCGGCTGCTGCCGCCGCTCGGCTTCGGCGACAACGTCAGATAGGACATTGCCGCGGCCGAGACACGAAAACATAAAAGAAGAACGAAAAACGGAAAAGGTACTTTGGGTGTTTATATTGTTATTGTTTGAATGACTGCTTCTGTCGGCCAGCCGACTTGGTTTGAATATCTGTTTTGCCGCGGAAACTCATGGGATGTCCTCGCTTGCTCTTGCGCCTCTTTGGTTGTTTGGTCGCCGCGCCGCCCGCGTGTATTTATGTCTGGGCTCTGGGGCGGCGCGGCTTGTATGTGTTCGCGTGCATGTTTATACGCTCGAGACCGGCTCTGGCCGGATGTGTTATATGTCGTTATATAAGTTATTGGTCTTGCGTGTCGGCGTAGAGGCGGTGGGCGTGCGGCTTGGGCTGACTAAGCCCGCCGCACGTCATCAACGCGATCGCGATGAGATGAGATGAGATGACCATTGCAGAAAGGCCGCAGCTGCCCGCTGTGAGCTGCCGTGTGAGCACGGTCACAGAGGGCCCTTATCGGGCTAGCCGGCGCTAGTGGGTGCTGCGCTGTGTCTACGCGGCCGCCGCAGCCGGCGCGCCGATAGCCCCAAAGCGCGAGGTCTGCCGGAGCGCCGGTTTGGGCGAGGTGACGTTTAATACTGGCGCCAAAGGGGACGGCACATTGGTTCCGTTCCAAAACGTTGGATCATCGAGCTTCGCGTTAGTCCCAAAGTGACGCGCGCTAGACACGCTAGTCATGCACCACTGCGCCGGCGCGTGCAGCGTTGTCCCAAACGCGTTAGCGTGATTGAGATGCAGCTCGCATGAGGTCATCGCCCGCGTCCAAGGGTCTAGGGCCCGCGTTCGCCTACCGGTGCGCTGGCTGTCGCGCTCGCTTCGCGGTGGGCGCCCACCGCGGCTGCCTGGCGCTGCCGGCGCTGCTGGGCTGCCCGTAGCGGTACCGCCGTCGCCAGCGCCCGCGGCCCATACGCCGCGCCGCCCTCGGCGGCGGCGGCGCCGACCGGCGCCGACCGTCCGCGGCCGGCCTCGCTTGCCGGCGGCGCCCGGCCCCGCCCGCTTGGCCGTCCGTTCGCCACTACTGCACCACCGGTATGGCGACGAGGAGGCGCCCTTTATGCGGGTGTGTCTTGGCGTGCAGCGAGCTGCCGTGACAGGCTCGCAGAGCGCAGAGCGGGCAGTGTTTGCGGGCGCGGCCGCAGCGGCTGCGGCGGCCAGCGCTCGCAGCCACAGCCGACCACTGGTCGCAGGCTGTGCCCGGGTCCTATCGGCCCCTCCACGGCACGGCCGCGCGCCGGTCGCCCGCTGTCTCACGGCGCCGGCGGCGCTCCCGCTTCGGGGAGGGTCCGGCTCTGGCCGGCCGAGGGGGACGCGCGCGGCGGCCCCGGCCGCCGACGCCGCCGTCGGCCCACGCCCGCAGGCTGCCGCAGGCCTAGGGAGCGCTGCTGGCGTTGCGGCCTCATCGGACATGCCGTCCCACGTCAGCCGTCAGCTCCAGCCGCCGGTCGCTGCGTCCGATGGCCGCAATGGCTTGGGGTACGCTAGCAGCTATCGCGCTCAATCAGGCAAGCAAAATTCACGGCTGGCATCGTGCTGCCACCCGCAGCGCACCTGGCGGCGGCTGGCACCGGGGCGACATTCTGGGTATTAGCCCGTTGCGGCTAGCGTCTGGATGCTCTCGCTAGTGAGCCAAGCGCGGCCCAACAGAGCCCGGCCGCCGCCGCCGCCACCGCACAAGGACCGTCGCACAAGGGCTCGGCCGGCACGGCGGGGGCCGGAGCCGGCAGCTGGAGCCGACCGCGCCGCGGACGTGCCTGCTTCCGACGGATTGCGTCCAGGCCGAAGAGAGGTCTGGACTGCGGCGGGCCGGAGACCGGTGGCCAGCCTTCGTGCCGCAGGGCCCTGCGACCGCAGGCGTCTCACCCCGGCGGGTCTGTGCGGGTCTGTGACCTGTGACTCCAGCCCCTGACCCGCGGCTGGCGACGTGTGCGGCTGGCGCTAACGGCCGATGTGAGCGATTGTGACTCGCACAGCCACCGACCCGCGCGTACCCGGTATGACCCGGCTACCGACCCGCCAGCATGACTCGTCTGATCGGCGGTCTTGGCCGTCGGCTGCTCGGCTGGGTACGGACGGCCGGACGGTACCGCGGCGACCGCGGCCCTGACCGCGGCCCTGATGGCGGATGCGGCCGAACGTCCGCCACCCAGCCAGCCTGCTATCGGCCGCCGCTGGCCTATCGCTGGCCTGCGGTCGAGACCTGTCAAATCCCGCTACGGGTAAGTGAGGCGGAGGCCGCCTGCCGGGCCGAGGTAATGGCTGAGCCACTGCGCACGGCTGGGCCGCCAGGGTCCGGGTCGCGGCGGCCCGCACGCCGCCACGGCCGGGCCCGGTCCGACCCGACCCGTCCCTGACCCGTCACCGACCCGTCCCCGACCCGTCCCCGACCCGCTGACCCGCGCCTACGCCGACCACAACCCGCAACCTAGCAACCGCAACCCGCAATGCGTCGAGCTAGCAGCAAGCCTATCAGACCACCGTCTACTCTGGTCCGGCTCGGTCCAGCCGTCAGCGGCACGCGTGGTCCACAGCCCGCAGGCACAGCCGCCGGCCAAGGGCCGCGCGCGACTGCCCGCCGCGCCTGGCCGGGTCGTCGCCGTCGCCGGTGCGCCCGCGGGCGGTCCCGTGCCAGGGCCAGGCACCGGACACGTGGCGTCACGTGCACCCCTTCGCACCGCCACCCGACTCAGCCGCTCGCACCCAGCCGCTCGCACCCAGCTCCGCCGCCCGGCGGCTCGCTAGGCAGGTTCCGTCGCCGGCCGTCCCCCCTCCCGCCCCGCAAGCTTGGCGTACCGGGCGCGATCTGTGGCGGCAGTCTACGGGATGCGGCTAAGGGCCTGCATCTTGCCTCGATCTGGGCTACAGGGATGGCATCTGCGTTCCTGGCCGGCCTCCTTGCGTCGCCCGAGACCCGTGGGCGCAAGGCAGCAATTGACAGATGGTTATGACGTTTCAAGGACTGTAGTCACACTAGCGCGCAGGCCCGGACCGCATCGGCAGCGGGTCGCTGGCGGCCGGCGCTCGCTCTGGCCCTAGGCCAGCAGCTGGCGCAGCTCGGTCGCGGCCGCAGACACGCGCGGGTCCGACGTGGCCTCGGCGGCCGTGGCCGCAGCCTGTGCGCCGCCCAGGCTGCGCACGCCCTCGGCGACCTCGGCGCCGGCCGCGCAGAGCGTGCCGAGCGCCACCAGTCCGCGGAACTTGGCCTCGGCGTCCGTCAGCGCCGGCAGCAGGCCGAGCGCAGGGTCGACAAGCGCAAACGCCGTGTCGGTGTCGGCCGCGGCCACCGCGTGCACGGCGTAGTTGAGCACGAGCGTGGCCAGCGCGACCTGCAGGAGCTTGGTCGGGCCGGCCGGCGTGGCCCGGCGCACGACGGCCGCGACCTGGTCGACGATGTCGGGGTCGGCCAGCACACTGCCTCCGGCGTCGGCGCCAAACGCGTTGGCGAGCACGCGCAGCGCCATCATGGCCGTGTTGGGCGCGGCCGGGTCAAACGAGTCGGCCGCAAAGAGCGTGGTCACGGTCGCGGCCAGGCCCGTCGCGTCCGCGCCGGCGACGGCGATCCGCAGGACGTCGAGCGCGGCCAGCCGCTTGTCGACCGGCCACGACGCGGCAATGTGCAGCAGCGGCGCGCTGAGCGCCGGCCAGTGGCTGCGCAGGCCGTCGGGCGTGGCCGCGCCGAGCGTGGCCTCGAGCGCGGCCAGGTCGTCGGCCGCCAGTGCGTCCGCGCCGACGGCCGCGTTGGTCTTGGCGATGTTGGCCGCCACCGCCGGCAGCTTGATCTGCTGGAAAAACAGGAAGCTGCGCTGGGGCATGAGCTTCGGCGCCGGCCGCGTCGGCGGCGGCGCCGCCGCGGCCTGGCCGGGGATGTAGCGCGAGCCTGGGGTCAGCAGCGTCCGCCGCGCACGTACCGTAGGGGTCCTCGGCCGGCGCCGTCGCGCCGATCTGCACGCCCGCCGTGTTCTGCTCGATGAACTGGGCCGTCTGGTCGAGGTACTCGAGCGGCAGCTCGTTGCGCTCGAGGAACCGCCGCGCGGCGTCGTACGGGTTCTCGTTGACGCGGTACGGCAGCTTGAGCGGCGGCGCGCCCTCCTGGATGTCGACGTCAAACACAAAGTCGTACTCCTGGCCCTCGTAGATCTGCTTGCGCTGGCTGCCGACCGAGTCGACGACCTCGCCGATCTTGTCCCACTCGGAGCCGCTCCACTGGTACGCGTCGACGGTGCCGGCGGCCCGGACCATCTTGACCTCGCCCAGCTTGGTGCCCGGCACGGCCAGCGCCTCCTTGCCGGCCAGCTTCTCCTTGTTGATGCCGCCCAGCTCGGCCGCGGCGATGCCGAACGACGCCACGCGCTCGTCGAACGCGGCCAGCACGGCCGGCGCCGCCCAGCGCCCGGCGTCGCGCGAGAACACGCGCACGACGCCGTCGCTCGCGCCGGACACGATGTCGCCCGAGTCGGCGCACGCGGCCACCGCCCACACCGAGACGCACGGGTGCGTGATGGTCTGCACGCACTCGGCGCCGCTCCACACCCGCACCGACCGGTCCTCGGACGCCGACAGCAGCTCGCCGGACGGCAGCGCGGCCACCGCGTAGATGAAGTTCGTGTGCCCGTACAGCGTCAGCTGCGGCTCGCCGGCCGCCGTCCACGTCCGGATGGACGCGTCGTTCGAGCAGCTCGCAAACCCGCCCGGAATCGCGCACAGCCCGCGCACCACGTCCTCGTGCGCGCTCAGCGTGCGCACCACCGTGCTGCCGTTCCAGATCCGGATCGTCTTGTCGGCCGCGCCGGTCACGTACACGTCCGGGCCGAGGATGAGCACGGCCCAGATGGCCTGCGTGTGTCCTGCCAGCGTGTGCTTGAGCACGCCGTCCTGCCAGACACGCGCCGTCCTGGCGTCAGCGCGCCCGCGCACATACGTACTTGTCCCACGACCCCGAGATGAGCTGGCCGTGCGCCGCGTGCAGCGCGCACACGTTGCTGTCGTGGCCAGAAAGCGTGTACTTGAGCGGCCGGCCCGGCAGCGCCGTCGCCAGCACTGCGATCGAGGCGTCCTGGCCGCCGGCCGCGACGAGACCTGCGTCAGTGCGTCCCGGTGGTGCCGTACCTTCTTCGCCGCCGATCCACGCGACCGAGTTGACGTATTTCGGCGATTCGTAGTCGACGTCCGAGAGCCAATCGCCGGCCCCGGCGGTCCAGGTGCGGAGCGTGGAGTCGCGCGACACCGACACGACCGTGCCGGCCGCGGGGAACGTGACGCCGCGGGCGTCGCCCTTGTGGCCCTCGAGCGCGGCAGCGAGCTTGAACGGCTTGGCCATGGATCGTAGTGGATGACGGGACCGTCGAAGGTTTGGGAAGACACATGCGGCGCGGCGCGGGGCGCGTGGCGCGTGGCGAGCCGCACCGTGTGGCGTCAGCCGCGCGGACTGCGGCGTGCCGCGCTGGAGCGCCACCTTGGGCTCACCGCCGAGGCTCGCCGTGGCGGTGCACGAGCCTCCGGCGGCGACTCCGTCGAGGGTGGTGCCCTGCGGGCAGCCTGAGCCGCACGCGGTGCGGCGCTGCCGCGTGTTTGTGTAACCTGCCGAAGGCAGCCACCCTCGACGGAGTCGCCGCCGGAGGCTCGCTGTGGCGGTGCTCGGCAGGCGAGAGCGGGAGCGCCGCACAGCGTGCGGCGCGCGTCGTGCAAATCCGTCGCAGACGGCGTGTATTAGCAGCCTCAGGCCAGTCTATCTATTCGTCTCGTTCGGGAGCACAGCGCGAGCGCCGGCTACTTCCAGAGGCCGTAGGGCCCCGGCTCGCTCTTCCACAGGCGGACGGTGCCGTCCTCGGAGCCCGAGGCAATGATCTGCGAGTCCGGGGAGAAGTCGACCGAGTGCACGGGCCCGTGGTGGCCGCGGAAGAGGTCGATCTCGGCGCCCGAGGCGTAGTCGTGGACGCGGACCCAGGTGTCGGCGGTGGAGCCGGTGACGACCTTGGTGCGGGCGGTGTTGACGGCCGCGGAGGAGACGTCGTAGGCCAGGTCGAGGCGGTGGACGGGCTCGCGGGTGCGGGCGTCGAAGAGCAGGACGGAGCGGCCGGCGCAGGCGACAACGGCGCCGTCGCGCACCTCGACCTGGCCGGCCACGCCGGGCAGGTCGACGGTGTGGACCGGCGCGGCCGGCGCGCGCGGGTCCCACCAGCGCAGGGCGCGGTCCTCGGAGCAGGTGATGAGCGCGCTGGGTCAGCGGGGCCGGGCGGGCACGTACTTCTCGTCCGTCCAGAGCAGCGAGCGCACGGTGCGGTCGGCGGCGGCCCACTCGGCCGCGACGACGCCGTCGCCGCGGCCGATGTCCCACACGCGCACGGTCTTCTCGTTGCCCGCGGTCGCGCAGCGCGCGGACGCGTCGGGCGCGAACGCGCCCGACCGGACGATGTGGTTGTGGGCCAGGGTCAGCAAGGGCTGGCCGGTCGCGGTGGTCCAGATTTTGCTGCGGTCAGCGCGGCGCCGCGCGCCCACCTACGCCGTGAAGTCGGCCGAGGCCGTGACGACCATCGACGCGTCGCGGTTGAACGCGGCGGCCCAGGTCGCGCCCTTGTGGCCGAGAAAGGTGCCGATCCTGCGGTCAGCGCGCCCCGCCGGCGCCGTACCAGTCGCCCGTGATGCCGTCGCGCAGCATCGGGTTTCCGTCTGCGGTCAGCGCGCCCGCGCGCCCACGTACCCTTGCAGGTGCTCAGGATCAGGTAGCCGCCGTCGTCGAAGATCGTCGAGAACGCCAGGTGCGTGACCGGCCGCGAGTGCCCGGTGCACGTCAGCGGCACGTACTTGCTCTGCACCGACATCGTGGGTGTGCTTGCTGGCTCGCTCTGCGCGCGCTCGTCCGCGATGGCGCTGCCCGGTGTGTGCCTGCTGTCGATCCGCGCGCGGACGATGGATGCTGGCTGGCGACTCAAAAGTCGTGATCGAATTTTTTCTCCGCCCACCACCCGACACCGATCGACCGGGCGCCCGCGAGTGACTGGACAGCGAGACGCGCAGGCGCAGACCGCAGAGAACCGGACGCCATGTCGCGCAACAGCGAGAAGGCGCAGTCGATGCTGTACCGCTTCCGCGAGCAGGAGGCGGCCGAGATGGGTGAGTGCGCAGCGAAGGCGGCGGCCACGGCGCGGCGGCGGCAATGGCGCCGCGGCCGCAATGACGCCGCGGCCGCCGGCCAGGGACCCGCGGCGCCGCCGGCCGCCGGCCCCACCCGCCCTGGACACGGCTGACCGCAGGCATCGTCGATCTGGCCCGCACCCGCCGGCCCAAAGTCGTCTCCGAGTGCGACTCGATCCCGCTCTGCGAGAAGTGGCGCGGCCAGGTCGTCAAGGAGATCGGCCGCAAGGTCACCAAGATCCAGGATCGTAAGTGGGCGCCCGGCGGCGCTGACCGCAGCCGCCCTGTCGGACTACCAGATCCGCGACCTCAACGACGAGATCAACAAGCTCCTGCGCGAGAAGCACGTCTGGGAGCTCCAGCTGCGCAAGCTCGGCGGCCCCAACTACATCGTGAGTGCGTCCGCGGCCCGGCTGACCCCAGCGCTTTGGCCAGAACATGACCACCGACGACGGCACCGAGCTCACCACCACCCGCGGCTACAAGTACTTTGGCCGCGCGCGCGACCTGCCCGGCGTCAAGGAGCTGCTGCAGCCCGCCAAGCCCGAGCCGGCCGCCGTGCGCGACGAGTACCGCACCGAGCTCGACGCCGCCTACTTTGGCTACTCGGACGCCGACGAGGCCCGCCTGGCCGCCCACGAGGCCGCGCGCGAGGCCGAGGCCGAGGCCGCGCTGCAGGCCGAGGCCGAGCCGGCCCCGGAGGACTGGCGCCCGATCGAGCGCCTGGACGCTGTGCCCACCCGCGAGCAGGTCGAGGAGTATCTTGCCGCGCGTGCGCGATAGTGTATAATACATGAGCCGCATAGCGTGCGGCTCGCGCCGCAGTGCGTGCGGCGCCCGCGAACCCCAACGGATCTGTGCCTGGCGAATCAGACGGCCCCGTGCGGCGGCCCTCGGACGCGCGTTTGTGCTACCTGCCCAAGGCGGCCACTCTGGCGGAGTCCCGCTGCTGAGCCTCGGCGGCGACTCCGTCGAGGTAGCTGCCGTGCGGCCGGTCGCGCGCGGACCGCGTGGCTTGTGTGACCTGTCGGGGCAGCCACCCCAACGGAGGCGTAGAGCGAGGCTACCGTGGCGGTGCACGAGCCTCCGGCGGCGACTCCGTCGAGGGTGGTGCCCTGCGGGCAGCCTGAGCCGCACGCAGTGCGGCGCTGCCGCGTGTTTGTGTCACCTGCCGAAGGCAGCCACCCTCGACGGAGTCGCCGCCGGAGGCTCGCCGTGGCGGTGCACGAGCCTCC